>NW_020653856.1:4216352-4222601 GCF_003589595.1 Hyposmocoma kahamanoa
GTCTGTGTCTGTGTCTTTGTCTGTGCCTGTGTCTATGTACATAAATAACGTTAATTATGCTTTTTGTAAACAGTATTCCACAAGAACTATGAGCCTGAAGTTCGCGTGACACGCGGCTGTGGCTGGAAGCGTTTCTACCGCGATTGCTATAAAGCCGACAACGAAGACCACCTCGAGACCGTGTGCCAGTGCTTCTCCGATGACTGCAATTCTTCAAAGCAAAATTCGAGTTGTTTTAGTATTATCGCAATTGCGTTTTGTATGGTATGTCATTTGTCAATAAATATTTTCTAAAACCTTATTGTTTTGACTACTGGTGGAAAACACTTACTTTTGACGTTGACATGCGGGGCGGCGACTAAAAAAGTGATCGGCGACTCGGCGATATTTAGGCTATGTTTGAAATAGGAAAACGCGATTTTAGGCTACTTAATAAAATATCTAGGGAATTACAAATTTTATTGGGGATTTTGTGGAAAATGGAGTTGTAAACTAACTCATTTAAGGGTTTGACTATTTCTACGTGTAGGGAAAAGAGAGTTAGTTCTCTTTTAAGATTATTGTAAATGTTTAACGTTCGTAATTGATGCCGGCAGTACGAATTTCTAAATACGATCGCAATTGTAGACAGGTACACTTCCTAATAAAAGTTACGCGATAACTTTGTGAACTATTTAAAAAAAAATTGAGAACTGTTTTTGATGATACTCATTAATTATTGAAATCAGTTACCGAATTAATTCATTTCTACATTCTACTGACCGGGTTATATTGATAACAGTGCTGCTGTGATAGACCTGGTGTACACAGATGCTGTGTTGGAAATATATCGCACGTGACAACTAACACAGTATTATCTCAAAAATGGCGTCATGTTATATTTTATCTCAAAATTGCGTTATATTAATAATTTTCCGCCAAAATTTCGCTATATTGATGTGTCATTCATATACGATTTAATTTCAAAGTGACAGGACAATACTGTCGCTTTGAAACTAAATAGGTAATATTAATATAAATTAAAGCCATTTTAAGATAATACTATGTTAGTTGTCATGTGCGATATAATATTTGTTATTAAACGATTTAAAAAAAGGAGTTTCTCAATTCGACGGTACTTTTTTTTCCGCAAAACTAAAAAAATTATTAGTATTTATTTGGTCTGTGGGCATTGGGAACAGATTTTGATGATTCTTTTTTTGTTGGAAAGAAGGTACTTCAGTACTTGTCCCATTTAAATGTGTAGAAAATATTCTATCTCTAAGGTTGGCAAACTAGGGTATGAATCCGGTTTCGAGCACTTTCCGGTAACCGATTTCAATAACACTTGGTAAATTGTTGTAATTCCACGAATTTGCCACCCTTAGAGGTGGAATATTTTATTCAAATTTAAATGGGACCAATACTAAGGTATCCCCTTTCCGACAAAAGGAGAGAATCGTCAAAATCTATAACCTCGTACAAGGCCAACGTTCAATAAATTAACTGCTGTGATGATTTATTAAAATATACGTGCCTGTTGGGTACCACATCCGAGTAAGATTTACTAATCCAAATGTTCTGAAACAATTCTAACGGCATTGTTACTAGAACTCGATCTAGAGCAACGAAATCTTGTTATTTACATCATTCATAATTTATCTAAAAGTTAATCATTCGTTCAGATTAATTTATTAATCCATTCTTATAATCATAATCTTAAAATTCCCTAAATTTTAAAACTACCGTATTCAAAGTGAAATTGAATGGACATACTATGTTTAAAATACATGAATTTTAATTAAGAAGGTTTTTTTATAATAATAATAACCCTGTGTCGCGGGTGCCATGGACACACACATAGACAACCACAAATTACACCCAAACTCACGAGAGAAATAAATGTAGGCCATACAAATATTTCTCCCGGCCCGGGAATCGAACCTGGGACCTCTGCGTGGTAAATTAAGAAGGTATTCATGATTATTAATGGTACCACTAAAATGTGAAACTGGTTCAGAAATTTGTGGAATATATGTTTTTATTTTTGTTACTTTTGGTGTCAAAAGAGATTTCTTTTTGATCTCAGTGATCTGAAACTGCTAAGTACAAATTAGTTTACTGAGAAAATGAGATAGTAAAACAAATTTTCATAAGGATTCACGAAAAATTGGATTCAAACAGATTTAATATCAAATTAAAAGCAAAGTTCAATTTTCCAAGTCACAAGGAGTTCCAAAAAGGGACTTGGGATCACAAAATAGAGAATATGTTCGGAAATTATTTTCGGTAATGTTAAAAGTATTACCTTTTTTCGTGTAGTTGTTTTTCAAAAGAGGTTATTTTAAATTTTGAAACAAATTGAGTGGAGTGAGTGGGACTTTTTAGCAAAAATGGACATAAATAGAACTTCTAATTTAATAATATACCAGTAATGAATAAAAATTTATAATTTATTGTACAATGTGATCCTTCCCAACAGATAAAAACTGTGAATTCAAAAAATATAAAGGAACGTACGAATGTGTAAGTTCAGCCATCAATGAGATATTATCATGTGCTACTAGTCTCTGACTCGCTACTGTGACTCGCTAGGTCTTCTTTGAAGAAGTTTATTATCTATTTATGCCTATGTAATAATTGATGACCTTTGTTTATTTCAGACGATCATTACGACTAAGGACGAGCCAATACAAGACGTTTGCACTTAGTTATCAAAGTGTGGTTTGCGAAAGTCTTCCATAAAATACGTTTCTCTATTTTTCATAGTCTTTGCTTGATTCGCAATTTCGCTACCCTGAAATAAAGAATATGTTTGTATTTACAGATAAAAATCCAGTCCTCATCAAATAACTCATAGTCTCAAGAAGAAATGCGTCCGTAGACCAGTGTTATTGAAGCTGAATTGTAATAAATATCAATTCATGTAAAACTTACTTTTTCCCATTAAACTTCCCCATTGCGATTTTTTTGGGTTAATAAAATGAATGAATAAAAATAACGTCATTTACCTTAACATATTGATATAATACTTTCAGCTTAAACGACATCTTTCTTCATGTAATAAAATCATTGATTTCAGGCCATTGCCCATAAGATAATGATGTTAGTGACAAGAGAAAACCTCAAAACTTTGTTAGTACAATTGCAATTACTTTCGAAATATTGATTAATACTTATAATTAAAATTACAAAAATTAAAACAAGAAAATTATGATAATGCACAAATCATTATTTAGTTTGATCAGTCTTTACCAAAAACTTTAAAATTGTGCAGTCAAAATGATGAGCAAACTCTTCAGGATACCATTGCCATTATCACGCACTCGCTTTAGCAGAGGCAACACCTTTTTTCGCTCAAATGGCATAAAAGTCTCGGCAAACATGACGTACTCCAATACCGCGGAAGTCCCAGTAGCATCCTGAAGATTTACTAGATAAAATAATTAATTAATGCTAGTATTAATTTCTATTTGATATTCGCCGTGCATATATCCTAACCATTCAAATATGTCGTGGTATTCATTAGAGATGTAATCGTAGTTTTGAGTACCGATAATTCTAAGTAATAGATTAATTACATTAAGCTCACTACACGAATCGCGGCTTAAAACCGTTGGCGAAGATCCATCTGCTATTATAAATTCTATTATACAAAAATTTCGTTTACACTCCACTTTCAAAAGACACATGCCAAGAACGTTGATATAGCTACCCGAATACCCTTTCAATGGGCATTGTTAATTTTTTTATCAAATTCTCTATTTCAAAATCCATTTCGAGGAATAAGTTTGCTCATTAATATTTTCTATATATTTGTCAATGTTACGTTGATATTTTTCAAAGAATAATATTGACCTTTATTTGACATTCAATGACTCTATATCAGTGGCTCTATAATGTTTTGTCCGTGCGTAATGCAAAGCAAAAACACAAAAAAGAATTAAATATCACTTCACATTTGTAAACATGACTTTACTATCTTTGCAACTTTTAATTTAGCTGCCGGGAGACAAAATATCAAATATAACACAGCTATGGAATACAGAAAGTGCTTTGTTCATACCTACGAGAATGGTTCAATAAATAACCCAAACAAGATCTTTGTTCATATTAAGTGGTGTCGTGAAGTAAACGTGAGATACCTACTTCAAAGTTTACGCTATTTATTGTTATGAAGATCAGTTATATAATAATTTGTCTTTCTTTTCACTTTTAGTACTACTGTGGAATTTCCGAGGTAATAATGTTCTATTAGTTTTGTAGCCAACCGGAGATTTGGTGAACTGTTTCAAAGTGAAAATTATGAAATATGAGCAAAAACTCAAACGCACAGTCAAGCTGCGCAATATTAGTACCTATATTAAATGAGGTATGAATTCAACTGTTTGATTTGTATGATTGTAAATTTACCTATTGCATATAAAGCTAATAATAATATGTTTTCAGCATCCAAGTGAATCAAAAGACAGTGAATTAGAAAAACTGCTATTCTAACCTAGTATCAGCATAACAGCAAAAAAGAAAACATGGAGAGTTTGTGTAGTCCCCAATACGTCTCCGACTTGCAGATTACTTGTAAAGTTTATTTAGTTATATCATTTTCTTGTGCTATGAAGCATTCTTATAACAAATATCTTGTAGGTTGCATTAAGTAGTATCCAATCTACTTTTTAGATACACGCTGCAAAACAGTGTGAAGTAAAAATTGTTGACAAGAGTACAAATTATAGAATAAGGGAAACAACAAGTGCTAGGACGACAGCTGAAATACTTTCTTCTCGAGAAGTTTCTTGAACAGTTACTCCTTCTTTGTTTGGTTCTACACCCGAAATGGAAGAATGAAAATTTTTCAATATGGCAAATCTAAGGTGGCCTCTATACAAAACCTAAGTTTGCCGAATCTCTGCAACTATTACACCTGGGGTCTTCTGTGATATTTAAGAATGAATTGACACGATCATATCAATTATCCTGCTCTCTCCCACCTAATGAAACGTAATTAAAAAAACAATTCCGACATAGAAACTACAACTAGCAAACAGTTACAAACGTGTATATAGCCTTCGCGGGCCGCTTTAGCGCACAACATTATAATACATAAAGCTACAAGTTTACTCTCACTGATATATATAGAACGCATACTTCACGATATGCTGGAAAAAAGATATTTATATTGTTCTACGCGGATAGGTTCCCAGCGCAACGCACAACATTATATGTGTATATAAAGTTACATCAGAGCCTTCGCGGGCCGATTACCTGAGCTTAGATTAGCTCGATTTATTACCACTCACTGATGTAAACATTTAGGCAATTGTTTACAAAGAAAGAATAGATATCGCTTAATGATTTGCGGGAATAGTGGTCGGAAGGATTCATTGAGTACGACAAAAATCGGATATCTTGGAATAGCGCTCCGCAACAAGTAGGACAGAGGCTGCTCGGCCAAAGCGTCAGAGGTAGCGTACATGGCTCTCAAAAGCAAATTGTCAAGGATCTTGGCCAGGTTGTGCCAGAACAGTGTTCTGATATGACGAAATCAAGATGACCGCCATTCAAAATTGACTTTTCTGAATCTTTGCAACTATCAATGATGTACCTACGAGTGGTTTCTTCTGAGATATTTTAGAATAGGAATTTACGCGATCTACCAACTGCCCTGCAGATTCTGACTTCTTGACAATAGGACTGTGTTACAAACTCCTTTGTACATTTTATACGTTCTTTTCTGGTTGTCATGGTGACGCTTAGAATAATAACGCATAGAATGATAGTTTCATATCAAACGAACTGTCATAAGTGAGGCAAAAACCAAATTCATGTAGGCGTTAGCAACTTGTAACTACGCTCGTCGGCACGCACATAAATATACAAATAATGATGCCATGGAATAACATTTCCCTCAAAAGTGGGGAAATTGTATCTTGCTTAACTCATCATTAAGTTATAGGTGCCTACAGATTTGCCCGACATTGTCGATCAGGTGCTTACAGATGTGCTCGATTTTGACGATCGACAATGTCGATCGTTACTGTCGATCGACAATATCGATCAGGTGCCTACAGATATGCTCGGTTTTGTCGATGAAAAACGAATTACACTTACTTAATTACACTTATTTGTAAATCCAAGATGGCGGACACGATTTTTCAAAAAATGCTATATGGGTATCCTTTTCGAGGTATTTGGGGATGCTCATTACGAATATGGTACTCATTTCTAAATCCAAGATGGCGGGCACGATTTTTCGAATAATGGCAAGTTGGG
>NW_020653856.1:4222611-4227689 GCF_003589595.1 Hyposmocoma kahamanoa
ATCCAAGATGGCGGGCACGATTTTTCGAATAATGGCAAGTTGGGTATTGTTTTCGAGGTATTTGGGGGTGCTCATTACGAATATTGCTTTTGTTAGAACTGTCGTGTTTATGAGTGCCATATACGTAATGAGCATCCCTAAATACCTCGAAAAGGATACCCATATTGCATTTTTTTTTAAATTGTGTCCGCCATCTTGGATTTAGAAATAAGTACTATATTCGTAATGAGCACCACCATATACCCCGTAAACGATACCCAGAATCAAAATCAAAATAATCTTTATTTCATAGGTAAGCATTATTACATTAGAAATCGTCACATTGGTTAAACTCTACCGCTCATTCGTAAGGCAGATTCCCCCGAGAAGAATGAGCAAGAAACTCTGGGGGTTGCTCTTTGTAAACAACATTTGTACGCATTTAACTTGCAGAAATGGAGGTCAAATGCACACTTACATTAGAATAAAAAAAAATCTGCAGCCATCGCGATATTGCCTAGTCTCACAAAAAATTACGTCATATAATTATTTTGAAACAGAATAGCAAAATCGGGAGAAAGAAATCCGTTACCTACTTTGCAACATTTTCGTGTCTTGTTGCAACGAAATTAATTTTCGGTTTTAGTGAATATTTATATAAAAATACAAGTTGAAACGCGTTACTTCCTTGTGGAATGTGATGTTAGTGTCTATTTGATGTTTGCCTGTTCTATTTTGAAACCCATTTACCGCACATTTCGTCATTTTTAGCAAAAATTTTGGAGCTGTTCGCGGTGCAATTTGATCTTGAGCACTGACCGCCCGCCCGCTCGTGTAGGCCGTTTGGGAAGCCTCTAACTTGCCTCACTTAGCGTGTGCGGGCTGGGTTTCTATGCGTCATTATTCTAAGTGGTGAAGATGATTTGTTGATCACTTTCTATCAAGTGAAAAGTCGACTTTTAGTAGGTAATTTGTGATAACTGAAACGAACCCTGAACAGCATCAGGGACCACCTCTTTCAAAAAAAAGTAATTTTCAAAATCGGTCCGCAATTGATAGAGAAATACACAGACAGGCCTATAAAATTTGAGGATTTCCCCCATTTTCCATGGGATCCCCTTACCAGATTCTGACTTGGTGACAATGGGACCACTACGAGAGTGTACCCTTTCCGATTTTGAAAATTCTGTTTTGTTTGAAAGGGTTTCAAACAAAAAAGAATTTTCAAAATCGGTTCACAATTGACAGAGTACTTTGAAAACATTCTTACCCGCCGAACGTATAACCTCCACTTTTTTTTTGAAAGTCGTTTAAAAAGAGATAATATTGCGAAGGGTTCTCTAAAAAGAGAAATAAAAAACAACCGATTGAAAAATACCTGTAAGTTTGTCCATTGTCCTTTAAATATATTTATATTTATTATTTTTAATTTATATTCATTGTATTTTATTTATATTTACAAAAACATGTGTCATGTAGGTATTACTGGATTGGAGCTCAAACGTTTTTTCGGCTTAATTGCATACAATTTTGGTTTTTTCATACAAACTAATACTTCGGTACCCATTTTATTTCAAGACAAAATAGTTTCATTTTACACATGTAGCAATCGCGAACCTGAACTTGATATGCGATATGGATTATTTGCATTTGGTCTATTACGTATGTTTGGATATAATGTCAAATATACTTTATATCAAGTAGAGGCTATTATCCAAAAATAACAATCCAGACACAATGTACTCTTTTTCACATACATCTGTACAAACAGAACAGCAGGATTATAGCGTTCAACACAAGTTATTCAGGAAAACCAAAGATAACTTTGTAAAACTGTTTGGGCAAATAGGTAGGTACTTAAAAAAAATTCCAGTTAGCAGGTTACGATATGCTCTAGCATTAGAGAGTACTTGGGCTGGTTTATTCAGTACCTGTACGGCCTTTCATCACTCAGGTCAGCAATTGATCTATTGTGATAATTATTAGTATTGAAGTGCCTATAAACTTGCCCCTAAAATAATTTGTTTAAAATGCTCAAATTCAAATTCAAATTCAAAATAATCTTTATTTCATAGGTAAGCATTATTACACTTGAAATCGTCACAATGGTTAAACTCTACCGCTCATTCGTAAGGCAGATTCCCCTGAGAAGAATGAGCAAGAAACTCTAGGGGTTGCTCTTTGTAAATAACATTTACAATATTTTTTTTTTATTTGAAACATCGAGATCGAGACTACCTCCATGAGCTAAACGGGTTACTACCACGGATTATTGTCATCCAAGTACGCAGAAGTTGTATAATAACCTTTAGTATAAAGTTTTTGTTTCACTATACTTTTAAACCTCGTGAAAGGCAAATTTTGTATATCAACCGGAATCTTGTTATACAAGCGTATACATTGCCCCTTAAATGATTTTTTGACTTTGTGAAGACGACTATCAAGAAAAGCTAGTTTATTTTTATTCCTCGTATTAATGTTATGTCTGTCACTATTTTTCATAAAGAAATTACTATTCCTTTTAACATAAATTATATTTTCATAAATGTACTGTGAGGCTAGTGTAAGAATGTTAATTTCCTTAAACTTATCTCTCAAAGATACTTTGGGGCCCAGATTGTAAATTGCCCTAACTGCACGTTTCTGCACGACAAAGATTCTATTGATATCGGCGGCATTACCCCAAAGCAAAATGCCGTATGTCATTAGACTGTGAAAGTAGCTGAAGTAAACCAATCTAGCGGTTTCGACGTCTGAAGCGCTCTTTATGCCACATTGGCTGGTCATGTACTGCTCGCGTTCAACGGAGTGTTCTGCCCTACATGGGCAGACTATTGGGGTATCCTTACAATAATTTTAGAGGAAACTAGGAAACTTATAATAATTAGTTACTCAGCTATATTCCATGAACAGCTGCGCTATCTCCCTTTCTCTCACTCACTCTTACCCTCCACGCTCACGAGGAGGCCAGGCCTAATATTCAGTTTACCAGTCTTGCTTTGTGTTTAATTTAGTAGCAATGATAATTAGTTGAAATGGGATTAGTTGATCTCATGTCAAAAGTAATATAAAGTTGGCAACGATACGGTTCCGCCGATAAAATACAATTATTAATACAAATATGAATTTGCGGTGGACATACCTATTTGTTTAGTCAAAAATATAAACGTCAATGATGAGCAATTATTTAAACAAATTTTTGAACAATTTATTGTCAAAGAATTTACCGTGACGATAATTTTCGTATATAAACTCTGCGCGAATGTAATTCAAGTACTTCAACTTAGAAAAGCTTCAAAATGCTGAGTTCTACAAAGGTCGTCCTTTTCTTCGGCGTCGTCTTGGTGGTAAGAATTTTATTTTATTTTTATTTATTGTTTATTGCTGTACTGTACCTCTCGTGTCAATCAGTATATTTCCCCATGCTGTACTCTTGTAGACTCTTGTCTACTCCAAGAAAATATGACAGTAGATATTATAATGATTATTGGTGTTGATCCAAAAAGGCATCTAATTTTAGTTTACTTTAGTCTGACAATTTGTCAAACCGATGTTTTGACTCTAAACTCCGGCCAGCCCATGAGCCCTTATAAATTTGTTTTACATCACAATACGTGTTACGAAGTAGACGTTAGGTACTGTAACAATTTACTAAATGATTTTTATTGTAGGCCGTAAAAATCGGAACTGAATTTGCATCGACATTTGTTTTTTTACTATGTAAAATAGTCAAATTGTTATCGGAGTCCCTAGCGACAATAGACACTACAAACTCACGGTCGAGGCACTTGTCTGGTACGATCAATGGTCCCTGTCACCGTTTTTTAAGCAGGAAAAAAGTTTTCGGCTTTAAACTACAAAGTTCAGCTTATGTGATATTGTCTCCTGTTTTCAGACGCTCGCTCTCGTGGCAGAAAATGAAGGTATGTAATTATTAATATGTAAAATGGACCACTGAAACCCGACTCTCATCGCTTTCCTTACGCAATTTATTCTTCGGCGTGGTAGTATGTATTACATAGAAAATCTCTTGCATTGCAGCATTTCTTTTTGTACCGACTTACCTTTCTGACGTTTCTGCCCTTTACTACTGGTATCTACGATCTGAGCAGGGTCTTGATAAGATATTGTAAAATATAAAAGAAGAGAAATTAATGTTTTAGTGAAGTATACTTACCTAATATATATGTTGTATGTATACATATAGGAATCCACAAGAAAAATTGTAATGTATTGTTGAAATTCATTTGTTTCTAACTACTATAACTATTTAGTTCTTACGGGCCTAAAGTTTTCTAGGCAAACGTCAACCATAAAGCTGCAAAACAGTATTAACAAGGACTTTGTTTAAAAATAAAATTATATAATATTTAATACGGTTTTAGAAAAGGCCTATTCTGCCCTCGTAACGAAAAAAGGCACAACTATGCGTACTTTATACAGCATTTGTGCCTTTTTTCGTTCTGATGGCAGTGTTAGTACGTAAAGAGATCAAACCGCGGGCGGATCTCTCTTATGCGTAAACAAACCCAAAAACAAGACCACGTGCGTTTTGTATAGGGAATCATTTTTTTTCGGGAAGAAAGAAATATTCTTGCCTTAATTACGTTTATCATCATGAATACTGTATCCAGCGGTTCATACCTCGATAAAGCTTGAAAATCTTTTTTGTTGTCAGTGAGCGCTTTTGATGCCTCGTGTAATTCTAAACCGTCTCCTCCGGAACCTTGCAACGACGGTAAGAACTGGGATAACGGCAAGAAAGGCAACAACTGGGGTGAGAAATGCGATGATGACATGAAAGGCAAAAAGGACAACTGGGGTGAGAAATGCGATGACGACAAGAAAGGCAAAAAGGGCAACTGGGGTGACAAATGTGATGACGACAAGAAAGGCAAAAAGGACAACTGGGGTGAGTAATTTCAAAGGAAATTTAGTTGTTTCTAGGCACTCATTGTGGTCAATCTAAGTCCCACTCACGCCTTATGGAGGCCATGGGTGGCAGTATCATTAGTTTAGCACGAATTGGAGTAACTTATAATTTTGAAGGAGAAATATTCGATTCATAATTCCATGTCCTACGTTGTGATGGAAATAAT
>NW_020653857.1:0-11772 GCF_003589595.1 Hyposmocoma kahamanoa
TATATGTAATCTAAGCTATGAATCAGGTATATTCCCAAATTCATTTAAAAAAGCTCTTATTACACCTATATTCAAATCAGGGGACAAAAAACTTCCAACAAATTATCGCCCAATATCAATACTTCCAACTCTCTCAAAGGTATTAGAAAAATCTGTTAATAAGAGACTATATCAATATATAGAGAAAAATCAATTACTGGCTGATAATCAATATGGCTTCCGAACGAACCGCTCTACCGAGGATGCAGTACTAAAACTAACATCGCTTATTACATCATTCATCGACAATGGGGAAAAATGCATTGGCATCTTCCTCGACCTACAGAAAGCGTTCGACACAGTCTTCGTGCCAATTCTATTAACACGGCTTGAAAATATCGGCATTAGAGGAAATCAGTGGCAATGGTTTAACGACTATCTAAATAATCGGTCGCAAAGTGTACGTATGGGAACTCACATAAATGACGATAGAACAAATTTATACGGAATTCCACAAGGAAGCTCTCTTAGTGCAACATTATTTATTATTTATATAAATGAGTTATGCAATATACAACTGGATGGTGCCGAGCTTATTTATTATATTTGCCGATGACACAGTCATTATCTTTCACGGTGACTCTTGGCAGAACACCCATACTATTGCAGAGATTGGCATGGCAAAAGTAACTTCGTGGCTCGAAGATAACCTTCTGTCATTAAATATCCCTAAGACGAAATATTTATGCTTCAGCAAAACGGCGGCTCTATCACCAGACAGTTCTTTTAATATCAGAATCCACACCTACCCTTGTATTAGACACATCGTTCCAACATCACTTTGTTCATGCACAACCCTTGAAAGAACAACCACAATCAAATACTTAGGAATACATCTAGACCAACATCTGCGATGGGACACACAAATAAAACTAATTTCAACACGTGTCAGAAAACTAATTTACATATTCAAAAACCTAAGACAAGTTGCTAAAATTAAATTAGTCCTACAGGTTTACAAAGCAATGTGTGAATCAATAATTACTTATTGCATTTGCTGTTGGGGTAACGCTGCCAAAACACAACTCATAGAAGCAGAAAGAGCACAAAGAGTAGTCCTTAAAGTCGCGCTAAAACTACCATACAAATATCCGACAACACAACTGTATGAAAAATCAAAAACCCTAAGTATAAGAAAATTATTTATTTACCAATGCTTACGCCGTTACCACAAAATAACCATCTCCACACTACTTATCACCAATCAAAGACATTTTTCATGCCCTGTACCCTTTAGAAAAAGTAAATTTGGACAAAAACATTACAGCTTCGTGGCACCTCGTATCTACAACAGGCTAAGTAGAAAAGTAAAAAACATGAGAAACTATAATAACTATAGGTTTAAGATAATGCTTAAGGATCAGCTAAATGCGTACGACTACGAAGGTACAGAAAATCTATTGCACTGTGTCACTTAACAGAATGAAACATCAAAATTATAATTACACTTATTTATTTATATATTCATTATAAATCTCAATATCACTTACTATATTCAACTCTTACTCCAATATGAATAATCACGCACGCACATTCATACACACATACACACAATACACACACACACACACACACACACTCAAATATACTATACACTTATAGATGTATATATTACATTCCTTTTATATTATACTTCATATTTGCATACTCTTTTATTAATTTCACATGTTAATGTAGAGTCTACACCGGAGGTAAAAGGGTGAAAGCCTGGTGCTCTGTAACACAGGTTAATCCTAGTATGGACACCAGACTTTCACAAACGAAACTGTCATATAACTTGTAAGGACCCATTGTAAGGATACATTAAGTTTCTTTTGTGAAAGTTAATAAAGAAAATTTTTATTATTTATTTATTTACTCTCCTGACTTCCCACCCACCACGGAGCCCGCACCTTTGGGGATGTCCCATTCGGGACACCAGGATTGTCAGGAGAGTATAGGTGCAAGAGTTGGGAGCTCACTGCGCGACATCGGGGGCTCGAAATGTGCGGCTGGCTGACCTAATCAAAGTCAGCCAGGTGTTCCGCACATACCCACCCCGTCAGCATGGCCGAGTCGTCCCCCCCCCACACCTCGCCTGTGGCCCTCTGACGGGACACAATGCCATTTCCCTGTGGTGGCTAATCACAGGGCTACCGTTTAGCAGGAAATCAGGGCCAAAGGGGGCGTATTGCTTGCCGGGGTCCCCACCCCGCTCGGGCTCAACCCCCCAGGATTCCTTCATCCCTGCGTACGGCGCTCAACTGCGTAGGCATTAACGCAGGAGGGTGTAACTTTAGACTGCCCACCACGTGCCATGGTCCACCCCCAGAAACGCATGGCCGGGCCGTGTTGATCGCTTCGCGCCCTCACTGACTATTCTCAGACTGAAGCCGAGGATTGTCAGTGTTGGCCCCAGGGTGTACCGGCTTCATCCTTGAGCGTTCTGTGATAACATGTTACCACAGACTGCTCAATGACTTCGCACACGTGGAGGTGGAACAACTAACACACCCGTCACAGAGCTATCTACATCAGCAACTATTGTTAAGTCAAAACAACAATCGCTTCGAACAATAGACGACGGTATGGAACCGCGCATTAAGAACATTTTAGAAAAATACGTAAACATAACTCGACCTTCGTCGCTCAAAACTCATCCGAAGCATAGAGTGGAACATCACATCTTAACCACTGGACCACCGGTTGCATCAAGAGCAAGACCGCTGCCACCAGACAAGTATCACATAGCAAAAAGAGAATTTCATGTTCTATCATTCATTTCAACCATGATAGAACTAGGGATTTGTCGTCCATCCAATAGTCCTTGGGCGAGTCCACTACATGGTCAAGAAAAAAAATGGAGAATGGAGACCATGTGGCGACTATCGTATGTTGAATAAAATTACAATCGCTGACAAGTATCCCCTTCCAAGACTACTAGATTTTACCTACATATTGGAAAACCGGCCAATTTTCAGCAAAATTGATATTCGCAAAGCATATCATTGCATTCCAGTTTCAGAAACAGCGAAAACAGCAATTATCACTCCATTCGGTCTTTTTGAATTCCCAAGAATGCCTTTCGGCTTACGCAATGCAGGGCAAACCTTTCAAAGATTTATGGATTCAATATTCAGAGACCTGGATTTCATGTTCGTCTACGTAGATGACATTTTAATAGCATCAAAGAACGAGACTGATCATTACAAACATTTGGAAATAGTTTTCGCACGTCTGGAGGAAAATGGGGTAACAGTTAACCTCGATAAAAGCGAATTTTTCAAGTCCGAAACCGATTTCCTAGGCTATCACATATCAAGCCAAGGATTTTGCCCTACTGATGAAAAATTCCAGGCCATATCAAATAACCCTAAGCCAAAAACAATCAAGGAATTAAGAAGATTCCTGGGCATGGTAAATTTTTATCGCAACAATATACCTAAGGCAGCACATTACCAATGTGTTTTAAATGAATATTTAAAAGAATAAAAAAAAAAACGATAACTCTCTAATCAGTTGGACGCCGGAGGCAGAGGACGCCTTTCTTAAATGTAAAGAAAACATGGCAAATGCCGTTACAACCGCTCATCCTTCAAGAAGCGCACCACTAGCACTCATGACAGATGCCAGCCTTTCATGTTTAGGAGCGGTACTTCAAGAAAAAACCAAGTTCGGGTGGCAACCCTTAGGATTTTACTCCAAGGGACTCGATAAAACACAGAGAAAGTATTCAACGTTCGACAGAGAATTATTAGGTATATACATGGCAGTGAGACATTTTCAACAACTACTCGAAGGGAGACAATCTACAATTTTCACTGATCATAAACCATTAACATATGCATTTACAAAAAAACCGTCTGTTAACGATACGCCCAGACGTGTACGCCAACTTGATTACATATCGCAATTCAGCACAGATATTCGGCACGTCAGCGGACACGACAATGTTGTTGCTGACACTTTGTCACGTACAATCGAAGAAATATCTACACCGTCACCAATTGACTACGATAACCTAGCAGAATGCCAAAAAAATGACATCAGTTTGCACCGACTAAAAAACAGTAAAAAATTGAAGATTAAGAAAGTAAACATACAAGAAGGAAAATTAATGCTTGGGGTGGGTAGTTGCGTGACGCAAGCTAAACACGTCTCTGTACAAATTTTATATTTTTTAATTAGTAAAATATAGTATAACAAGTATTACAAACGTTTAAATAACATATAATTACTGCATAACCAACATATTATGTGGGCACTACTCAGTTATGTGGATTAAGGAAGATTAGTGCACCAACCTGTCTACACCAGCTGCTCTCAACACTCTACACATAACAAAACTGTTTTTGGGCACTTCTACACTCATTTCACTACTATGGCTACTATAGACGATGTTCTGGAGACCCAGAAAGTGCTGGAGGAGTCAATCGTGAGGCGTCTGGACAAGTTTCAGGCTCACTTGGGGGGCTCATCATCTACTTCATCTCCTGCAACTGACCTCAAGGAGCTAGCCGGAGAGTTCTATCAGTTTAGAGACTTGGTCGGAGGTATGTTGAAGCTACTTCGGCAGCAAATTGCAGTCTTGATGAGGAATGTGGATTCAGTTATAATATAATATAATATAATATAATATAATAATAACGCACACACTCAACATAGCCCCGCGCTAGGGAAATCCTGTGTCGCGGGTGCTATGGACACATAGACAATCACAAATTACACCCAAACTCACGAGAGAAATAAATGTAGGCTATATAAATATTTCTCCCGGCCCGGGAATCGAACCTGGGACCTCTGCGTGGCAGTCCGGCATGGTAACCGTTCGGCCACGGAGGCAGTCAAAAAAAGTTGAGACGGGGCTTCGCAGGAAAGCTGTTCTTTTCAATGGTGTGGAGGAAAATAAGGATGGAGACCCATGTAAGTCAGTCTTGGCAATCTTACATAGTAGTCTCGGCCTCACCAATATTTCAAAGCAGGATATTACAACCTGTCATAGATTGGGAGCCAACTCAAAAGGTCGCCCACGGCCCGTATTAGTAAGGTTTGCTAGTCTGTCTACCAAAGTAGAAGTTTGGAGCAATAAAACCAAGCTGAAGGGGACGCCTGTGGCTTTAGCCGAGTTTCTGACTCGTCATCGTCAGACCCTTTTTGTGGCTGCGCGCCGTCACTTTGGCTTCCGAAGGGTATGGTCCAATGATGGAAACATTTTTGTAAAGCTGCCGGATGGAAAGCTGGCTCGGGTGTATGATACCCCGGAACTTGATAAGCTGTTTAATCAGTATCCGGCAGAACAAACAATTCACATGGCTGCGACATCGAAGACAACATCGAAGCCTGTGCCATCGACAGCAGAGCACAAGTCGGCGAGCAATAGCGTGAGACCTAAGCGTGCAGTGAGGAAATAAGGTGTTTGTTCTTCATCATCTTACAGTTGCAGCCATCATTTTCATGGTTTAATCACTTTTTTTTTCTTTGAATGCTTTTTTGAAGGTATAGCGAATAAGTCTTGTTTACTTTTAATATTACTTTGTTGAAGGTATATTTCGTGTTTTAAAATTACCATAAATCTCCAGAATGTACCTACTTTTGTAATTTCAACAAGATTAGTTTTGTTATGACTTGTGTGGAATGACAATGTCAATGTTGACACTTGACATTTCCATTTTCGTTCATTAATAGTATTTTTACCAAATTTTCATGTCTTGGATACATGTGTGATTCAAAAGTCAAAACATCGATGTTCTTCTTAGTTTTATGTTGTAATAATGTTTGGAATGTTTTTCGTTCGTTATTTTTTGTTAACTTCATCTAAAATAATTTATGTGCAGCATATTAGTGTTTTAAAATTGTAACTATACAGTTGTAACAGTTGGCTGGCGGGTTGTGCGCAGTAAAAGTTGCATTAATTTTAGTGTGATAAAGTTTGGATTATTATTTTTTATCATATTTAACCTATTTTATTTATAATTATTATATTATTTATTTATATTTTAAAAACTATTACATATATCATATAGGATGTCAGACTCAGAGGATTATCACTCGTGTATAAGCTCTGACTCATTTATCTCATTAGATGCATCGGAGATGGAGGTTGAGGCTTTGGGTGTCGAGCTCTCCAATATCTTTGGTACCTCATCTCAACATTTTAACATTTGTCATATAAATGCGCAAAGCATTCCATGTCACTACACTGAACTGCTTGACACTTTTTCGTCGAGTTCTTTGCATGCGGTGCTGGTTACTGAAAGTTGGTTTAAGCCATGCCACAATTCAACTACTTATGCTTTACCAGGGTATATCCTGGTTCGCAATGATCGCCCTTTGGTAAATGGTGGTGGTGTAGCCATCTATATCAGCAGTTCTGTTCCGTTTAAGACTATTTCAGCATCGGAGCATGTAAATGTAAACGACATTGAATATATTTTCTTGGAGATTGTGGTTTCTGGGGTTAAAGCGATTCTTGGAGTTGTGTATTGTCCGCGTCCTGTTAATTCTGTCACTCTTACTTCTCTCACTTCTGTCTTGGACCCGCTCGCAACGGATTACTCTCATCTTGTAATAATGGGTGATTTAAACACCGACCTCCTTCAGGATTCTCTAGCGTCCCGTAATTTACGATCAACTATCGAGTCTTTCTCTTTGTCTATACTTGAGTTTAATGCGACTCACCACAATATTCATACCGAGGACACGTGGATTGATCAGGCTATTGTCTCCTCTCCAAATCGTGTTGTAAAACATGGTCAAGTCCCGGCTCCGGGCTTCTCTCATCATGACTTGCTCTATGTTGTGTACAAAATTAAGCCTCACAAACGTTCTTCCGAAATTAAAAAGCTGAGAAATTTTGCGGGGCTGGAATTAAATAAACTTGCTCATGATGCGTCTACTATTGATTGGTCCGGGGTATTGGCAACTTCTACGGTGGATGGGAAGGTGGCAAACTTTGGAGCCACATTATTGAGCTTGTATGACAAGCACGCACCAATACGGTTAGTGAAATTGAAAAGACCCCCTGCACCCTGGATCACTCCTCTAGTGCGTATTGCAATGAGGAGGCGTGACGGAGCTTTTCGTAAGTTTAAACGGTGTAGGTCGGAGGAAAATTGGACTGCCTTCAAATTATGTAGGAATCGCTGTAATCAGATGGTGAGAGCCGCAAAACGCCGCAACTTTCATGACAATCTTGTACAGTCTTCTCCTGCTGCAACTTGGAAATTTTTGAAGTCTGTGGGTCTGCTTAAGCCTCAGAATGACGCTATTCCTCATTCTTTCACTCTCGATGACATCAATCATCACTTCTCAGCGGCCGCCAGCACTCAGTGTATTGGCAAGGTCAATGCTCTCAATGACATTCCTCTCTTGTGTAGTCAACCTTCTCAAGCTTTCTCTTTTTCTTCGGTTTCAGAGTCAGAGATTCGCAAAATAATAATGTCTTTAAAATCAAATGCCGTTGGTTGTGATGACATTAGTCGTCAAATGATAGTCTGCTGTTTAGACAGTGTACTGCCGATTATCACACATATTATTAATTGTTCCCTTTCCTCTGGTACTTTCCCTAGCAGCTGGCGCAGGGCGTATGTGCTGCCTCTTCCTAAAATAAATAATCCGTCTGTTCTTAAACACTTTAGGCCAATCTCAATACTACCTTTCCTTTCTAAAATTCTAGAAGCAGTTGTTCATCGCCAATTATCATCCTTCCTTTTTAGACACAATGTCCTTGGCCAGTACCAATCAGGTTTCCGGCCGGGCCACAGTACCACAACGGCATTATTGAAAGTTACGGAAGACATTCGTGAGGGCATGGAGGCTTCGCGGTTGACAGCATTAGTTCTCATTGACTTCTCTAACGCCTTTAATGCTGTTGACCATGATATACTCCTAGCCATCCTAGCTTTTTTGCGAGTCTCTGCCCTGGAACTGGAATGGTTCTCTTCATACCTTAAGGGGCGCAAGCAAGCTGTTCGTGCCAAAGACGTCTTGTCTAATTGGTGCGATCTAGAGGCAGGCGTGCCCCAAGGCGGAATTCTTTCTCCCCTATTATTTTCAGTTTTTATAAATTTAATCTCTCCTATTCTCCGCAGCTCTCATCATTTGTATGCTGACGATCTACAGATTTATGCGCAAGCAAAATTTGACTCCTTGGATGATGCGATATGTAACCTCAATGATGATTTGCGACGTATTGCTGACTGGTCGAGTAAGTTTGGCATCAGTGTCAATCCAAGCAAGTGTCAAGGCATGATCGTGGGTAGTCCCTATGCTTTGTCTAGGTTGGACATAAGCTCCGTTGCGCCTCTTTCTTGTGATGGCACATCCATTGTTTTCGTGCCTCATGTAGTGAATCTGGGACTACACATTGATTCTACTTTTTGCTGGCGACCTCAGATTGACTGCATTAGTCAGAAGATTATTGGTATTTTGAGGTCATTCTATCAGTTCAAACACTTTCTTCCCATTACAACAAAGATTCTGCTAATTCAGGCAACCATTTTCCCTATCTTCGATTATGCTGATGTGTGTTATGCTGATATCACTCAAGAACTTCTCAACAAATTGGAGCGGTTGCTCAATAGTTGTATCCGGTTCATTTACTGTCTTCGCAAGTATGATCATGTGTCCGCATATCGTGACAAGTTGAAATGGCTCACGATTCGTCAGCGCCGGAATCTGAGAATCCTCTCCACGCTTTATTCCGTACTCAAAGACCCATGTGCACCAGAGTATTTGAAATGTAAGTTTCAATACTTTGGTGTGCACAATGCCCGTGATCAGCGTTCACATAATAAATTTAATTTATCTGTTCCTCCTCACCGTACTGGTTTTGTCTCTAACTCGTTTACTCTTCAGGCAATACGACTCTGGAACGCTCTCCCACCCCATATTCAAAGTGCGCCAAATAAACTCGCATTTAAGCAGTTAGTCCGCAATCTAATGCTAGACTCTCCACCTGCATCACAATAGTCTCATTTGGATATATGTTTATTATATATATTATTATAATATAATTTATTGTTATGTATATATATTTATTATTATGTATGTATAAAATTAATTTTTATTGTTTATGTATGATCATATTTATGTACATAATATATACATTAACCAAATTGTTTGTTTATTAACTTTATTCCTCTTTTTTTTTCCTTTCTTTTTTTTTTCTCTTTCGTTTTTGTTTGTTTGTTGTCAAGTTTTGCAACGCCTGTTAATTGTTCTGTACTCAGCTCTCTGGTTAACTGGTAGAGAATGCCTAATGGCATTAAGTTCGCCATTTGTACTTTTTTGAATGCAATAAAGTTTAAATAAATAAAAATAAATAAATAAAAAAAATGAAGGAAAAACACCAATTATATGTGACACCTCTACAGGTGTTGCTCGCCCATATCTGCCTGAAGTATTCAGAAGACTTGTGTTTGATACCTTTCACGGCATGAATCATCCAGGAAAACGTGCAACAAGGAAATTGATTACGCAAAGATTCATTTGGTTCAATATGAACAAAGATATTAATTAACCAGTGGTGCGAAACTTGCATATCATGCCAGAAAGCAAAAGTTTGGAAACACACAATTTCTCCCATTGGTCAATTTTTACCATTACAACGCTTCGAACACGTACACATAGACATCGTAGGACCTTTACCTATATCTCAAGGGAAAAGGTATTTAGTTACAATGATTGATCGATTCACGTCATGGCCCGAAGCATTCCCAGTCAAAGAGATTACAGCAGAAAACGTTGCTCGTGTAATATTTGAAGGCTGGATAGCAAGATTTGGGTGCCCACTGCGGATAACAACGGATCAAGGCCGCCAATTTGAATCTCGAATACTCAATCAACTAACAAAATTCCTGGGGGTGTACAAAATAAGAACCACAGCGTATCATCCTCAGGCGAATGGAATAGTAGAGAGATTTCACAAAACACTTAAAACAAACAGCCTTGATGTCTAAAAACATTACAACCAATTGGGTCAGCGAGTTACCTGCAATATTGTTGGGATTAAGAAGTTGTGTACGAGAAGACACTGGATTTTGTGCAACAGAAATGGTTTACGGATCAACAGTTAAACTACCTGGAGAATTTTTTGAGAACAAAAAGGACGCAGGAAGTTATGAAGATTTTATAACAAAGTTAAGAGAAAGCATCGCTCGAGTCACTTCGGTACAAAAACGCCAACGTTCCAGACAAACAATTTTCGTTCATCCAGAACTAAAAAAGTGCTCCCACGTATTCATCAGGAGTGACATTATCCGTCCAAACCTAACACCTCCATATAAGGACCTTTTCCAGTGATAGAAAGATCGAAAAAAGTGTTCCGGATAAAACGCCAAGACAAAGAGATGACCGTATCAATCGATCGTGTCAAACCAGCATTTATAATGACTAACACGGAACATGACGATAACGGCATCAAACTAGTAGACAAACGCACGTACGCAACAAGATCGGGACGTACGGTTCGTTTTCGTATATAAACGACGAAAAACAAATCACGGTATACACTATGTTTTTATTTGTAACATATTTTCTTATTTTTTTTTTAGGGGGAATACTGTGGCAGCATATTCGTGTCGATAGGAGATAACCATTATCGGCACGTTTCTGCCACAACGCAAATCAAGAATATTTAGATTATATTACGTTGTTCGAGTCACGCACCTTTAGATATATAAGTTAGCACTATACATTATTAAACCAGTCATTAAATATCCACGACTCGTATTTTATTTTATACCATGTAACTAATGGTAAAAACGGTATGTCCGCCTTCTCAATACGACCCGTGAGACCCGCTTGTGGGAGGCCAGTCGTACCGATTCGCTAACGTCACTAGCACAAAACACTGAAAAACACTAATTGCTCGAAGGACCAAAATGTATGGTTCTCTGAACGTCTAAGATTGGAGTATTATTAAGTAGAGTAGGATATAGAGTTGACGTAAACCACAGTTTCAGTAATAAGTTGATGTATTAAGTAAAAAGTGTACACTATAGTTTTGAATGCTTATCTGTGGCCGATCGCTAGTGAAGCGAGCTGTCAACTGTCTTTTATGAGCGTTTATACGTGCAATATGTAGGTTGTTAAGTTAGCAAAGTATTGTACGGTGCAAAAACCGTACACAGAACATAACCAAATTCAGCACTTTTGTTAACAAATGATCATCATTTTCGTAACCAGGAAAAGCTATTTTTAATTTTTCCTGCTAAATTTTCCAGGTGTGTAAGACAAAAGTTTGACCTTCATACCAACGTTTCGTTATACCCATGAGTTTTAGGAGAGCGTAATGTGCAGTTTGCTTACGGTTGGAATACAACCGTAAATATCTGCACACTCGTTCACTTTGTTTAGCCACATCACTGTTGTCCAATTCTTTATTTTTAGGTTAAATTCTGGTCCAAATTTAATGTTGAAAATTTTCTTTAGAATGTGGCTTTATTACAGTGGACATAATTTGCAGCGTCTTGTTCAGCGTTTCCAATAAGCTGTTACTTACAAAATTATTACTATTACCTGCGCGACTGCCCGCGCCGCTGCTTTCACTGTTGCGTGCGCCACAGCTTGCGTCGCTGCTCGCGTCGTTGCTCGTGTCGTTGCGCGCGTTGCTGCTCGCACGACTGTACGCGCGTCTGCCCGCGCGACTGTACGCGCGTCTGCCCGCGCGACTGTACGCGCGTCTGCCCACGCGACTGTACGCGCGTCTGCCGGCGCGATTGCCCGCGCGACTACACGCGCGTCTGCCCGCGC
>NW_020653858.1:0-11093 GCF_003589595.1 Hyposmocoma kahamanoa
GAAGATTCTATGAAAATTCAAAGAACCTATTGCAATAAAACGGCAATATCATACTTTAACCCCTAATATTTTGTCGCTTAGTACCGCGTTTATAAATTAGCGGACGGCAGTTCACAGCGTCGGTTTTCTTAAAAAAATAAATATATGCAATTTAGATCCGAATAATCTCAGTACAGAGTACTAAAAAAAACCGACTTCAAAAGTACGTGGAAGTACGTCTAATTGCTAAGTTTTATTGAAATATCCCCTAGTTCGCCACTATACAGGACTTCACACTGGAGATAATAATAATTGGTTCTCACTACTCAAAGTATATTGAGAGAAAAACGCCTTGAATTGGAGAAATAGCAAAATCAACCATTAAAGTAATTGCTCCTAAATTAAAGTTAGGCGCTATTTATAAAAACGAATCTTCGTGCGTGAACAGCCATCTTTAAAGGTGGATGACTTTCTTCAAAATGAAATGCGACTACTATGGAAGTACCCCCTTTCCAACAAAAAAGAATCATGAAAATCGGTTCACAAATACGGGAGTTATCGCGTAACATACATACAAAAAATAGAAAAAAGATCAGTTGAATTGAGAACCACCGCCTTTTTTGAAGTCGGTTAAAAATTAGTTTCATTTCCTAATTACATCTAGTCTCTACATAGGTCTCTACTTATAAAAAACGGCAATGGTAAATAGAAACAATGACGTAGATTGGGGATTGATTTGTATTGAGATGTAAATAGATAAAAAAGCAATATAGTATTCTATTCTATTTCCTTAATGGCGGCCACAGGCTTGGGCCAGTGTCAGTTTCGATTAATGTTGTCAGTTAATATTGGTCAATAACGTCAACGTTTCGGTAGCAGTCTGCATATCAAGATTCGTTTAATTTAATTTATAACTATATTGAAGGAGCTAATATGCTGTACATTGTTGTCAATAGAGACGTGCAGTAAAATTTGTGGAATGTATAATTTTACGACACAACTCGGCATTTGTTTTTCGAAATTCGAAATTTTTAAATATGAAAAAGGCCAGCCCAACTTCTACCTCTGGCAAACTCGCGTCAAAGCTCAGTACAAAACAAAGCAGTTTCGAATTGACGTTGCTTCGAAAAGAACAAACTGTGATTGAGTTATTATGGTCTTTTGTAGAGTAACCTTTTTTCCGTCTCTCTTTGTGTAAATTTGTTTCTTGTGTGCAAATAAAGTATAGTAGGCATTGACTTACAAATTAATTACAAATAAATGGACGTCGGGTCCGCGCTAAAAAGTGTCCGAACTTACAGGGCGTTAAAATCGTATACAGAGCGTCAATCACGCTTTAGTCTTCGTTTGTGGGCGTTAAAATCGTATTCAGAGCGTCAATCACGCTTTAGTCTTCATTTGTTTGACTGACAGCGCGCTTATCAATGATGCCGTATTGTGTGGTAAACCTTGTAAAAATTACTCAACTAAAATGAAAAAACAGGATGGTATATCGTATTTTCAGTAAGTACTACATTGTGTTATCATAGTTATCACTTAAAAGTGTAATTTTATGCACTAGTATATATAGTATTTAATTTATATTTAAGTTAATCGTAAATATAATTTACAAAAGCAATCAAAATAATCAAATAGCTAACTATCTTTCCGACTCATTGCTTGCATAAAAGACTGAATGAGACCCATCACGTCAATTTCAATTGTTTGAAACACAAGCTTTTGAAATATTTAGAATAAAAATTTCGTAGAGTCGCTTTGATGCTAATATTATTAAAATATTTTTTTATACATGTTAGTAATACTTTCAAATATTGTTGCACTCTTTCGACGACTTGGGGTTACGAATCAGAAAACCGAAAATACATTTGCCCGAAATAACGTTTGCATGAACTTCCATAATCCCGAAAGTATTTTTTTAGGTTTTTCGGGAGAAATATGTAGGCCATACCCTACATTTATTTCTCTCGTGAGTTTGGGTGTAATTTGTGGTTGTCTATATGTGTCTCCATGGCACCCGCGACACAGGGTTTCCCTAATACGGGGCAATGTTGTGTGTGTGTGCGTTATTATAATTATTGGCAATGTTGAGTGTGTGCGTTATTATAATTATTATTATTAATTAGTACCTAAGTGTTTATTTTGGAAAGCGTTTCTCTTGCGGAATCAATATCGCGCATTTTAATTTTGTAATTATCTCACAACGGCAAATACCCTACTACCGTCATAGCTGTACTTTTTCAAGCACAAGAAACATTTGCAAGAACTATGAGCAGTACGACTATGCCTGTTGGCGGAATCAACCGTTGTCAGTGATAAACCGTAATAATTATATTGAATCAATGTAAGCACTACGGCATATAGAAAAGTGGTGACGTTTTTGAGCGCAGTATATTTTCAGTACTATGCACGAACGACGAAAAAGAAAGGAAACCAGAGCTGATGCAAGCTTGATAAAAGACCATAATATTAAAGCTTTGGTATGTGATTACATCAATGAGTGAACTGTGCATAGAAAGAGAGAATACAGGAATTTATCCAGGAAACATAGCTTTAACTTAAAAAGAAAGTGACAAGTATTAACAGAGAACATCTTACACCGCCAAAATTCATTAAAAATCAAAAGTTGGATGAATGACAAAATATACCAACTTAAGAAACAAAGAAGGTAATCGAAGCAGGCTGACAGTGCAAATTAAACAGGATTTCTTTAAAAGTTTAAGCAATTTGTAGCTTTCACATGCAAACAATGCATAATTATACAAATAGTACAACCTTGATAGCCTAACGGTTTGCACTGTGGGCACTGGATGAGAAGTTCCTGGGTTCGATACCGGTAGGATCAATTTAACAAATTAACTTTTCTAAATGGTTCTGGTCTTGGTATTCTATTGTAAGACCATCACCTGGTCTGAAACTAGGGAACTCTCTGTACATACTCCCCATGAGTATCAGAGCAACAGAATCCCAGAGCAGAACCAATTTACAAAAGTTCATTTCCCAAATTGGTTCTACTGGGAATCGAACCTGGGACCACGAACGATCGAATTTATTCCGGGGCATAACTCAGAACACCCAGGCCAAAACAACTTTCGAAAAGTTCACATTTAGTTTTATAGTTGATTGAACTGATTGTATACGGTTTTAAAAAAAATTCTCGAATAACTCGAGAAATCGGGTACGAGAATTCTCGAAACTCAAGAAAAAAAGTCAGACACCCTAGCTCGTAATAAATGGCATTGTATAAAATTCAACATTTACGTATAAAATTTATTTATAAAGTGTGTTCAAGTAATTTTCACTAGAAGCTACATATAGGTGCATTTTGGTAAGTTTCCAGTAGAAGCTGATGGTGTTTTTTTGCGCCTTTCAATTGTTGCAAGCAAAATTACGCAGTACTACAATGACATTACAATTTAAATTCAACGTTTTAGCTTTTTATATTCCTTTACATGTCACTACGTTTAAATAGGTTGACTTGGGACATTTTTTTCGTGATTTTTGTATTCGACCCGTCGTCCATTTATTTGTAAGTCAATGGTGTCAAACACAGAAATCGAAAATACGTAACGTCATCTTAAATGCCAACTATGTCCATTTTGTAGTACATGAGACACATGATACGGTTGACAAAGGGAAGGACATCAAGTGTTTTATTGAATTATTCGCATGTATTGTAATAAAATGTACAAAAATATTGACAGTGAGAACAATTAAGTTTTAATAAAAATTCGTCGCTGCAGCGTTACGGGATGTGGCATTTGAAAAAGCGAAGATCGACCGAATGTAACATTGTATAGGCACGTGTTATTTGTCTGTCTATAAATCACACAAAAGCCCAAATATCTCGTGTAATTAGACATATTTAAGTAGTTTATTCATAAATCTAGTCAAATTTTGCTTTGGTTACTTCAGATTGCCTGTTTCTTTGTATATTTTAATGATTGTTGTTAACGATTATTTTGAGATAGCGTTGTTCTTGGAAGCGTACATACTATCTATATTCTGTTATTAAAATAATTAACTACGAAGTTTTATTATTATTATTATTACTATTTCAAGTTTACCTACAAATCAAAAAGAAAATAGAATGGTTGGAAATGAAACATTGAATCAAAAACCATCTTCATTTATTCGCTTCATTTTGATGAGTCAAATTTTAACATAACTTTGTAACTAGATTACATCATAATGCAATTTCATCATTAGGTTTATTGGTAAATAATTTTATATTTAACTCATTTACTAGGCATTCTCAGTTCCTGAAAACAAAATTATCCACTCGTTTCGCGATTTTTTCCCACTGACAACTCTAACTACTAAAAATTCTTATTTTATAAAGCCAGCAATACAAAGACCATGTTGGTCTCACGATGCCGGGTGAAGGCCAATACCAACGTATAGACAGCCTATTTGCCTTGCCTTGCCTTGCCTTGCCATCGTTCGGGGTCACTCGCCTAGCTGACCGAGTGAAGGCGAGCGCTAACGTGTATAAAGTTCGTTTGACGTGGTTTGTCACAACTCGCAGTCGCTCGTGACTACTTGTCTTACTTCGAAGAAGTGTCGATTTTTCTGCACAAATCAAAGGCGCTCGGCCAATAGTAGTCAATTGACATTGTATAATCAGACATTTGCATGCTGTTTAATACATACGTAACATGTTTATACTAACACTATCTATTGTCACATCTCCTGTTATACCATATTTTAAGCAAATAAACGTATGATAATAATATTATTATTGATAATATTACTACTTTAATTTATTTCCAAAACTAAATGAAATTATTAAAGATTCACTTAAATCAGTCACTGATATTAATTCTATGCAAATGCATAAATACAAAAAGCTTACACTATTTGGGATCTGTTTAAAAAATCTGTATGAAAATAAGACTTTTGAGGTTGTAAATGTATAGGATTTATATTTTAAAGTTTTCTTTTTTTATATACTCTCAAATTACAAATATTATTTTTTTCTGTACAAATTCACTTTTCGTAATATTTGAGTAGGTATTTGTAAACGCAAAACAATAAATTCAAAATTTCATGTGATATTCCCGGATATTCTCATAATAACCTAAAATATTCCCAAATGGAATATTGATCTATTTTAATTTTGCATTTCGATAATGACTTATCGATAGATTATGGTACGACACTAAATAAATCCGCCATTTGTTCGTTAAATTTTTGTTTAGGTATGCACATTCATTCTGTAGTTAGGGCAGCTCCTTTCTTTTATTTTTTTTTCCATCCTCTAAGCATTTCGACATTGAACACATAAACATGTTATTGTCTTTGTTTAACTACTGTGTGCCGCCGTAAGCCAAAAGAGATAGCATTACATTGGTTTGTGCCAAACACGGGAATCGAACATACGTTACGTCATCTTAAACGTCAACTGTGTGCATTTCGCCATCTTTGGAGTACCGACACCAAATGTCAAAACAAATGTTTCGTCCAACGTTTTATTGAATTATTCGCATGAATTCTAATTAAATGGACAAAAATATTGATAGTGAGAACAATTAAATATTGATAAAAATATGTCGCTGCAGCATTCATGGATGCGGCATTAGTAAAAGCGAAAATCAACCGAATGTTAAATCTAACATTATAATGGCTATTTTTCTGTCTATATATCTCACATGATAGCCCAAATATCTCATGTAATTAGACTTATTTAAGTAGTTTATTCATAAATCTTGCCAAATTTTGCTTTGGTTACTTCAGATTGCCTACTTGTTTGTATATTTTAATGATTGTTTTGTGATAGTGTTGTTCTTGTAAGCGTATATATTATCTATATTCTGTTATTAAAACAATTCACTGCGAGGTTTTTATTACTTCATTATTATTACTTTTACTATTACAAGTTTAACTACAAGCGAAAAAAGAAAAGAGATTGGTTGGAAATCATAGAACTGCCGAATATAAACATTGGATCAAAGACCATCTTCCTTTATTCGTTTCATTTTGAAGAGTCAAATTTTAACAGAACTTTGAATGTAACTAGATTACATGATAGTGCAATTCAATCATTAGATGTATTGGTAAATAGTTTTATATTGATTATAGGTATTTTTAATCAGTATTATTACAGTAATAAATAAAATGAACTCAATAATTAAGAACTGAAATCATCACCTAACGAAAAATTTCGAATATGCGTAACAATTCTATTTGGTAATTTTCAGTTTAATATCCATAGAACGTAACTGAGATGTAGGTACTACTATACTATCTCAGATTCGTTCTATGGATAAAAAATTCACCAAAGTACACGTTTTGACCAAAATAACGTAGGTCATAACAAGACGAGTAGTTTACAAAAAAATAAATAATTCAGTAAAACATACTAAAAAAATACTGTCAAACTATTTCTCGACTGGAAGAGTTGATTGAATCTATATTTTTGACGTGTCCCATCACAACCTTTTTCCGTCGGACATAACTCCATCGCGTGTAATTGTGAATATAAATATTAGTAACATCTTAAAGTAAATATCTCGCAAAGTGATATATCTCCTTAAGATTGGTAGATTTCAATGATCATAAGCAACGTAAAAATGATAAAATATTTATTATTTTATCGTGTTTCAAAATATATAATTTATAGAAAACTGCAACAAAAAATGATAAAATATTTATTATTTTATCGTGTTTCAAAATATATAATTTATAGAAAACTGCAACAAATTTCTAATTTTGTCGAAGTTAAATTTTACAGAGAAAAACAAAAGTATCCTTTCTGTATAAGGAGACGTTTAAGGCAAAGAAAATATCATTTCTGTATAAAGAGACATTTAAGAAAAAGAACAAATTTTTAAAGACAACCTCTGTATACTACAAATAAAACAATTAATACGCAACATAAAATAGGTGTAAGTACGTTAAAACTATCCAATTAGAACAATATCAGTTTTCAGCCTTCTCTATATTTATAATGCTTCTTTTCTTTTCCTTGTACCTCTGACAGTCGTGTCTTTGCCGGTTTTTCCTTTCTTACAAATAACTTGAACAGACTTATCTTCTTTATAATCGTGATGCAGAAACTCGCGGAAACTAAATGGGTGGAACATGTAGCCTCCGCCAGAGTAGAACTTACTCATAAATTCGACCCTGCGTAATAGAAAATATTCTTATTTCGGTGTTCCTTCTAGTGGTGATTCTTCATTGGGTGCTATCCTACTTTCTTAGAGTATCTACTATTTTCGCGCAAAGTAGAATATACAGAATAAATAATAGGTTTCTACCGGAGTGTTTTTCAGGTGTTACATACTTTTTACCCACGTGGTTCACAATATATATTATTTTTAAAAACCTGCTTATTATTTTGCAAAAATGCTTAGTTTATTTTTATGAAGTTCTCTTACCAGTGTAATCGTAAAGTGTGAAGGAACGCAGATAGCCCCTCCATAACGACGAGTATTGCAAAGGAGAAGGTAGCCCATACGCCGAACACTACAAACAACTTTACGGATCCTAACAAGCTTGTGGCTCGCAAACCATTTTTTGATAGTAACATCAGCCAGAGCATTTCAGATAACTCTGTAAAGTTTAAAAATAAGTTAACTCTCACATTTTACTACAAGTGTCGATCACAAAACTGGATGTTACAAAAAATGTTTAGTCAAATGGCAACTCATCAGTGGACATAGACAAATTTGTCAGTGCTGTTGAATTTTGTAACAGCAAAAGTAAATTTTTTAACCAACTTTTTTAAAACGCATAAGTTTTTAGTATTCAATATGACACAACTGCAACTACAGTGGTAGCCTGACTTTCTTTTATATAATACATAAGAATGTTGACGAGATCAACCGCCAGTGATAAAGCGTAGTTATTACCACTAATATTGAATCTATGTCAGGACTAGGGCACTATAAGTAGTGACACTCTGGTAAGCGGTAGTATTTAATTACTGTGCACAAACGAGTTAAAAGGCACATTAAAAAATCTATTAATCAATTATACTTAACTAATATTGTTCAATTTCAAAACACTTTTTATATCGCAAAGTGCGTTGGGGTTACAATGTAGCGTGATCATGACTATGAATGAAAAAAATGTTTAATAAATAATTTTGAAATTCGGTATGTAAAGGTAAAAATGACAACAAAAAGCTTTTGTTCTTATGGTCCCGAATACGCTACGGTTTAGATGTCCAACGTCGTTATGTTCCGGCTGGGCCCAATTGTTCGCTTTACAAATCTACGTTGTTTTGTTAAGTGGGGTTACGGCATATTATAAAATTCAGATGATACAGATCCATTTACTTCTGAGTATAAATACTTACTACTAAAACAAGTACTAAACATGCGCAAGATTTTATTTTAAATTACATTTATTATGTGAATTGAATTGTCATTCTTGTTTTTTACTCCTTATTTTTTGGTTGTTCTAAAACTACTCATGAAGGGAAAAATAATCATTATTGAAAATTTTTCTTTAATACTGGGGGTCGTATTCCAGAACTCTACTCAATGTTCAAGTCAGGACTTGAGTATGATTTCAAGTACTGGAAATACGACCCTAATGGCAAGCACTTGAATATGATTTCTAGTGCTTTAAATCATACTCAAGTCTTGACTTGAACATTGAGTAGAGTTCTGGAATACGACCCTAAGAGCAGTTACACACGGCGACTTTTAGCAGCGATACAATTCCGTAAACACGTGATTACATCGCGACACGAGCGATTTACAGACGGTTGCACCGATAAAACACGCCATTGCGTCGATGTAAACGCGCGTCGGCTTCGATGCAGTGACTTACGTTGAAACATTAAATAAGTGCATCGCGATTGAATATCATCAAATTGTACTAACGGCCGTGAGCTAGTGATAATGCCCATAAACGAAGGTAAGAAGCAGTATGAGATACACAGCTCAGAACGAACTCTATCGTATGCACAGCTTGGTGAATCATTAGTTCGCCGAACGTATGAGAGTATTTGTGCACTTCTAGCTCCAGTAGTTCGCGTTTTCTATCCATTTTCGTCTCACCAATTTCTTGTTTATGCCGTTTCAATCGTTCCTGCCGTTTGATTAGAAATTAATTAATAAGAAGGCTATTAATAACTAATGAACTACGATTTATTGAGAAGTGCCTTTAAGTTTCAAACGATTACGAGCATAACATCCAAACAAAGAATCTCCTGGTGTTATCCCTACAACATTTGCAGTTTAGAACCTAGTTTAGGCTCCTACCATAGAGCTTAGATATGGCTAAGGTCTATGAGATCATATAGGATAAAGCCAGACGAGCGTAATTTTGTGAGTTGTGAGTCGCATTGTTGGAGTCGTGTAGTTTATGTTCATCGAGTATATAACCAGAAATAGAGACGAAATGTCATTTAATTTGTTTGAAAACTATTCTGCCATATCATTATCGTGACAACTGCACTCCGATTGGCTAGCCCGAGTTCGAAACAATTGACGGGTGTCGTCAACTGTTTCACATCAAATCGATCTTGTTAACTTGAGCTTTGCTATGGACGACAATTGCAAAAATACATTTTTAACATTTTATTGCCGATGAAATGTGATTCCGTTTGTTTTGTAATTAGCTGTTTTGTTGTTTTTTCCAACAACACGACATTGTTAGAGATATTATCTTTATTACAATAAATACTGAACAGTTTTTGGAATATACGGAGACGTACACACAGCTCAGTAGTTGGCCTGTCTATATTTCAGTGCAAACGAGAGTTGATATTTATAAGAGCTGTATCGCTAATGTGTTACCAGGAATATATGGCCCCTATTTCGTCTCTATTTCTGGTTATATACTCGATGTTTATGTTCCACTAAATTCGATTCGGAAGACACACGAACGTGTTTAATACCGTGTACCAGGTGTTTGTATTTATGTGAACATCCAGATGTGTAAGGTACCAACCACTAAATCAACTTATTATCGCAATTGTTAAACGATCAGTCACTTGAAAATCAATTATTATTGTTATATAGGTACACGTCAAAAAAAAAATGGGATCACTCATGAATGGTTGAAATCTTATCTTAGTAATCGAAAAGTTAAAAGTAAAAGTAAAAGAGTGGTCAACGGCAAAATAAAAAAGCATTAGATCGAGGTGTGGGCTGTACATTATTTTAATAAACATAAATAACCTCCCAAACATTGCAGTGCACTCTTTTTGCGCACGACATACCTACATCGAACGCTGAATTATCCTACAAGTTAGATTTCAACCTTGACAAAATAACAAATTGGCTTAAACTCCATAATTTACAACTCAACATAAATAAAACAATCTTAGTACAATTTCTACTTTTTGAAAGAAATGTATTACAAATCTCATATAAACATAAGAATACACCTTCACAAACTAAAACGACTCTACGAGTATTATCACTTGGAAGCAATATATACAAACACTGGCTCGCAAATTGTCATCATTAATTTATGCTCCTAGAAATTTGAAGAGAGTGACCGATTTTGAAACCTCTTAGTTGGCATACTGTGCTTATGCTCATTCAATACTCTCAAATCGCGTAATTTTGCGGGGTAACTTTTCAGACTTTAAAGTTTATATAAATAGGATCGTGCAAAGCTCTTTTTATAAAACACGACCTTCTCACTCTCACGTCAACATATGAGTACATTTTCGAATCATGTAAATTTGTAAGAAAATATAAGAATCTCCATACTATAATAACAATCTTAAAAATAAATAATCGAAATCTACACAAATAAAAAAAACCCTATCCAATCTGAAACTAGTAGCTCCAGTCCTCATTATATAGCAACTAAATTGTATAATAATTTACCTATTAATATTAGAAATATTTTGGAGTACAGCAAGAGTACAGTACATTTTAAATTAAGATATGGAATCTTCACCTATTTGTCTACTACCATTTTTATTTTGTAAGCACTTACCTCTCTTATCTTAAAATGCGTGTTAAGTGAAAATTTTATAAATATTATTGTTATTACTGAATGAATTATGAATAAAGAATTCTATTCTGTTGTACAAACTAATATTATTTTATTTGTATATTTTTGTATATTTAATATATAAAATATATTATTTTAATAATATACCTTTATTAATTATTGTATTAGGGGTTAAAGTATGAAATTGCCGT
>NW_020653859.1:0-10017 GCF_003589595.1 Hyposmocoma kahamanoa
TTATCATTTCCTAAGTTTAAAAACTACATTAAAAATATTTTGATCGAAAAATCATATTACAAAATTGAAGACTACGTGTTAGATAAAGATGTATGGAAAGACGACATGGCTCCTGAATCCACACAAATTTGATTCAAAATGTATTCCATAGCATTTAAGTTTATTTGAAAAGAGCAATCCCTAGAGTTTCTTGCTCGTTCTTCTCAGGGAGGTCAGCGTAGTGAACGAGCAGTACCTTAAATGTGACGTTTTCAAGTGTAAATTTATTTTACCTATGGAATAAATCATCTTTGACTTTGACTTTGACTTTGAATTCTGTTCCAGAGACCTGTGTGCCGTAAAGCTTTTAGCAGACGCGGCCACGGGTCTGCCTGAAGTGGTGCTCGCCTCTGTCTATATGGCGGAGACTGATGTGCCACCACCACAGGAAATGGTTCAGCTAATCAACTACTGCGAGCAGAACGGCCAGATTATCATCGTGGCTACTGACTCCAATGCCCACCATCCGTTGTGGGGCATGGAACTCGCAAATGATAGAGGTAAGAACCTAACAGAATACTTATTCACAACTAACCTTCAAATCCTTAATAAAGGTATAGTACCAACTTTTATAAATAAAAGATGTAGAACTATCATAGACCTAACCCTAGCGTCAGAAGGAGCAGTGGACCTTATCCACAACTGGCACGTGTCCGAAGAAGCATCTTTCTCGGACCACAGATGGATAAGATTCAGCTTAGAAACAGCTATTAAAGAACAACAACCGAAACGGAATCCCAGAAAAACCGACCGTAAACTATACGCGGACAAACTACACCAGAACCTGGGAGAACCGGGAGCACCGGGAAGACTACTGGGCACAGCACAGATAGAAACACAGGTTAAAGAACTAACATCAAACATATTGAACAGCTATAACTCCGCATGCCCACTGAGTGACGCAGCCCCGCGACAAGGTCGACACTGGTGGGGACCTGAGCTTGAGAGGCTACGAAGAAGGGTAAGGAGACACTTCAATAGAGCAATGAACACATGCGCGGATGAGGACTGGGAAAACTACAAGACGGCCAAATCCAAACTAAAAAAGCGCATACGGTTCAGGAGCACCGCGTCATGGCGAGGCTACTGCGGGAACATCACGTCTTGCGCACAAGCAAACAGAATAAGGAAAATCCTAGGCAACTCAAATTCAACTGAGCTAGGTTCAATACGCAAAATAGATAACACATACACAACTTCCCCTGCGGAAACGGAAAGAACCCTACTGGAAGTACATTTCCCAGGATGTAGGTTCGTCCAAGACGACAGGTGTGTAGAAATGAACTACACCACATCGATCCATAACTGGCGATACGCAGAACAAGTAGTGACATACGAAAAGACAAAATGGGCAGTAAACACATTTGAACCATACAAAGCTCCGGGCCAAGATGGAGTATTCCCTGCACTCCTACAATGGGGCGGGGACACACTGGTCCAGCACCTGGTCAACATCTTTCGGGCCTGTCTAGCATTCAGCTATGTGCCCCATAGCTGGCGAGAGGTAAAAGTCATATTTATACCGAAACCAGGAAAACCCGACTACACTGACGCGAAGTCCTTCAGACCAATCAGCCTCACATCGTTCTTCTTGAAGACTTTAGAAAGGATATGTGACAGAGAACTGAGGGATGGAGCGCTTAAGAACATTCCATTACACGGTAACCAACATGCATACAGCCAAGGCAAATCCACTGAATCGGCCCTACATGCCGTTGTGGGCAAGATAGAAGTGGCCCTTAAAGACAAAGCAATCTGCCTAGGCACCTTTATAGATATTGAAGGAGCCTTCGATAAAACGAACTTCTCCAGCATACAATCAGCAATGAGAAGACACAACGTAGATGAAGTGCTAATTAAAAAATAATAAAAAATAAAAATTGTTTATTCAGTAACATAATGTACAGAGAAAACTAAAGACTACTTATGCGATTTAATGTAAAAATAACACATGTACCTGAACTAGGAAATTCCTGTATTTCAGGTAAAAAGTACTACTAATTATAAATGTGGATACTATTAATATTATAAATACTTTTTAGGAGAATCTTATGAAATAAAATTAAACAATTAAATAATAAATTGCCGTTAAAAAAAAATAAAAAAAATAAATAAAAAATGTACACTTAAACAAGACAACATTTAATTTACGATAATAAATAAATTCTCTGTATCCTCATAGGACATATTTTGAAGAGCTTCTTGGAGAATTTTCTTTACCTTAAAGCAACAGAAATTATAAATGGAATATTTAGCGTTTAATTTATTGTACAAAAATGGTCCAAGAAACACAAAAAAATCTTGAAATAAAAGTATGTTTTGATGATATAATTTTGGGGCAGACAATATCTTTTCGTCTTTTATTAGTGTTTTCAGTAATATATGGGAGCAATACGTGCTGTTTGAGGACTGTGGACTTAATGAATAATTGCCTTACAGTTAATACTTTACATGACTTATACAGAAGGTCAGTGGGGTAACGGAAAGGGCGGTAGGTAGAAACCTTTAGGACAGCTCGCTGGGCTCTTTCAATGATTAGTAAAGTAGTTTTAGCTATACCACCCCATGATGTAATGCAGTAAGTAATTAATGATTGGCATAATGCATAATAAACTTGCCTGATTATTTTAAAATCAGCAGAAACGCGCAGTTTTTTAAACACAAACATTAACTTACGGAGTCGGGCGCTTAGTGCTTCGATATGGTGTTTAAAGGATAGGATGTCATCTAATATAACACCTAAATACTTTATCTTGTTAGTAATAGCAATGTCTGGACATTTACACAGGTTGTTAGTACGGTCAAAACAATGGTGAGCATATAGTTTAGGGTTAGATATAAATGACTTTGATTTCCGCATATGGAATTGCATAAAACAAGTTTTATCCGTATTTAGTGTTAGCAAATGATGTTGGAGCCAGTTATTTACTATATTGAATCCACGCTGTGCATAGTCGTATACCTCCTTGTCAGAGTTTGCAGAAAAGAGTAGAACAGTATCATCAGCATAGGATATGATCTTTCCACCTTGTAAATCTAGGTTACAAAGGTCATTAATGTAAATCAGAAAAAGTGTTGGTCCTAAAATACTTCCTTGAGGAATTCCAAATGAAGTGCACTTCAGATCAGAACTGTGAATGTCACCTATTTTAACACATTGGGATCGGTCCTCCAGGTAGTTTTCGAGTAATTTAAGCTGTATGCCCCTTATACCAAGCGATTCAAGCTTCTGTAACAGCACAGGGATGTAAACTGTATCAAAAGCCTTCGCTAGGTCCAGAAAAATACCCACAGTTTTGTTACCCTTGTCTAGTTCCCTTGCTACAAAATTCGTAAGGTGATGCACGGCGTCAGATGTCGATAATTTAGATCTAAAACCGAACTGTGTTTTAGATAATATGGAATGTCTCTCCAAATACAAGACAAGTCTATTGTTAATAAGTTTTTCTAATATTTTAGATATTGCTGGCAGTAACGAAATAGGTCTATAATTAGTTATTTGTTCTTGGTTACCAGATTTATGTACCGGGACCACAACAGCTTTTTTTAAACACGTGGGGAATATTCCTTTTGTTAAACATTTTTGCAAAATGACCGTAAGCGGTGAAAGTAGAATGTGCCTGAATTGTTTTAGTATTTTGTTAGATATGTTATCACAACCAGTAGCACTATCGTTTTTTAAGCTTACAATTATTCTTTCAACCTCACTTTCATCCGTATCTAATAATACAAATGATCCCAGAGACTTACTACAGATTGATTGAGAGCAACGTGGTTGAGTAAGCGGAAAACTCCGGATTTTTTGTGCCAGATTTTTACCTGCATTAACGAAAAATTCATTTGCTTTGTTAACAGCAATACGATCAGATGAGTGGCTTTTTAATAATCCTGTAGATGATTTATGCTGTTTCGATATGTAGGTTACATTTTTTATATATTTCCAAACCTTTTTACTGTCTGTACCAGCTTTTTCCAATTCTTTTTTATCATAACAGCTTTTAACTTTTTTAAGTAGATCGTTACAAAAGTTCCTATATCTTTTGTATGATATTTGTAGAATTAAATTAGCTGGATTACTTTTTGCCTTCATATGTAGTTTATCCCTATGACGCATACAGCGAATAAGTCCTGGTGTAATCCAAGGTTTGATATTGTAATTTTTACTATTTAATCGCATGACCTTGCTATTACTTAATATTGATTGCTGTACATTATTTACTAAGTAAGACATACAATAATCCGCGTCATCAGAATTATAAACTGGGTTAAAGTCAATGTTGCATAAATCTTCTTCAAGTTTATTTATATTAATTTTAGAAATTATTTGCGTGCGAGTTGAATTAAGCAATTTATAATTTAAGGTTAGTAGGGCAGCTTTATGATCGGTTATTGTAGAGTTAGTAACTAATGTTATTGATTTAAAAATAGATTTAAGTATAATATGGTCTAAGCAAGAGCCGCTTTGATGTGTAGGGAGAGTGTGGGCGGGTAGTAATCCATGAAATGAGCATAGGTTTAGGTATTCTTGCGCACAGGAATCGATGCTATGTGGGAGAATGTTTATGTTTATGTCTCCTATTAATACTACATTTTTAAAAGTTGATAAAAGTTGTAACGTATCGTTAAGTGAGTCAGTAAACATTTTGGTATTTCTAAAAGAGGGGGGTCTGTACAATGCTAATATTGCAATGTCTGTTCCAATTTTGATTAGGAGCCGATTGCAGTCCAACATACTTGGTTCTTCAACCGAGATATTTAAATTATTCCTAGTATAAACCACTATACCGTCGTTCTGGTTGTAATTTTCTTTAGAGCTGTATAAGCTATAGCCTGGCATGGGAGGTAGATTTCTACATTTATCTAACCAGCACTCTGTCAGAATTATGACATCACAGCCAATGTTCATTCTATGCTGAAAAGTACTAAAAGCGTCAAAATTTTTGTAAATGCTGCGTATGTTTTGTGTTAGTATAGAGAGAGGATTGTTAAAGGGTAATAAATATTGTCTGCACATTTCAACTTCACAAGACTTTGACTCTGATACAGAGAAATTATCTAGATCGCGAACTAGACTATCACTCATAGTGTTTAATTAAATTAAGATCTATTTAGTAAATTTAGTGAGTGACGCTCTTAGGCGCCTTCATAATCTATTGAATTAATGTACCTTTTTTCGGCCATTTTTCTCGCGGGACAATTAAAATCTCCTGTTTGGTGGTCGCAGGTCTTCTTGAAATGCAAGCATGTAGCACATTTAGGAGGTTCGGTCTTCTTAGTGCAGTCCTTTATTGTGTGACCGGTTTCACCACAGTGGCCGCAGATGGTGGCCTCCTCCCGGCAGGTCTTGGCAGCATGACCATATTGCTGACATTTAAAGCACCTAGTAACTAGAGTAAAATCTCTTACAGGACACGACGACCAGTTGATAAAGACTCTATCGTTGGTTATTAGGGCCTTACGTATATGTGGAGCGACTTCAAATATGTAATTGCAGGACTCGGTGTTTTTCTTTCCAGACTTATGGCTTAATTTAATATTATTTAAAAATGACTCAAGAGACATACCCTGCAGCTTGTCGGCTAAATTTTGTTGAAATATACAGTTCACTACTTCGGTTTCCTGCAAAGATGTAGGCACACCAATAATCACAATTCTGGGTTTGCGCTTATGTGGCTCGTCAACAGTAAGGCCGGAGGTTTTTAATTGGGCCACCTGTTTCAGCTTTTCTAGATCGTCTTTGGTGTCAGTGCTTATAATAACACCGCCGTTCTTAGTTTTGCGTAACCCTCTTACGTGCAGTTTCATTTCTTCAGGTCGGATAATTTTTTGAACCAGATTTTTTGTTTCATCACTCGATTTCAATTTGTCAGTAGGATAAATTGCTACAGAGCTTATCTTTCTAGGCTGAACAAAATTATTGGAGCTTTTTTTTACCATGTCTGCAAAAGAAACTGTACTTGAGAGAGGGTTTGTTGATTCTTCAATACGCTGCTTTAGGTCTTGAAGTCGCTGCGACACGTCTTGATTTTCTTTAAGGGCTTTAAGGGATGAGTATGCTTGAACGGCTTTTTGTTTTAGGGACTGGTACTGTACTGCCAATTGAGACGTCCCATTTGCCACTTTTCGGCACAAAGTGCTAATTCTTAGCTTTTGGTCTGAATTTAGCTTGCCTTCGGTAGAAATAGCACATACCTCGTTCAAGCATTGTTCAATTGCACTCATCCAGTTCTGGATCTCAGGCGTGGATACTACATCTGGAGGATCCTCGTTCTGAAGGGACTCTGCGGGCGCGGGGGGTTGAGACAAGGGCGTTGGCGGCGGGCTGCGGCGCGTTAGTGCACTCCGATTAAAGGGACTGCCTTCCATTTTTTATTTTAATGTTTACAAGAAGCATTGAACATTATTACTTCCAATAAATTACTCAAACGTGAACACGTACTGTACTGACACAGATAATTTGCTTCCGCATAAAGTGGAGCTAGGTCACAATTATGCAAGTATTTAAAATATTATTTTATTTAAACACGACCGATTACATCGCGCGACAAAAATTGAATGAATTAGCTGGATTAGCAACATGCTGAAACAAAGAACAATAAAAACAACAGCAAATGAGACCCCATGGGCCATAGTAGCGAAGGGATGCCCTCAAGGAGGGGTATTGTCGCCTCTGCTGTGGAACATGGTCGTAAATGACCTTATCATTAAACTCAACAAAGAACATTTCTATACAATAGGATATGCTGATGACATAGCTATACTGGTAACAGGAAACTATGCCAATACACTCTGCGACATTACACAAGCGGCTCTCCGAATTGTGGAAAGATGGTGCAGAGCATATGAACTATCGGTAAATCCAACAAAGACGGAACTAGTAATGTTTACCAACAAACGACTACTAGGTAACTACCGATTACCCAAACTCTTCAGCACAGAACTACAGATATCAACCGAAGTCAAGTACTTGGGAGTAATACTGGACAACAAGTTGAACTGGAACAAACATATGGACAACAAAATTAAAAAAGCCACTATCACCTTCTGGCAGTGCCATAGAATGGTGGGTAAACAATGGGGACTTTCACCCAAGATTACACTATGGCTCTACACTGCGGTGATAAGACCCATGATCAGTTACGGCGCGATAGTATGGTGGCCACGAACCAAGCTGACGACCGCAACCGACAAACTGGACAAATTCCAAAGACTAGCGTGCATGGCGACGACGGGCTGCATGAGGACAACTCCAACTGCGGCCCTCGAAGCGATGCTGGACCTTCGACCCCTCCCACTGTTCATCAGACAGGAAGCGGCGTCAACAGCAGTGCGTCTAAACAGAGCCGGCCTCTGGAAGCACATGAGGACCCCACATACAGAAATCCTTTACAAGATTGTAAATGAGGAACCGCTACTGGAGGCGGTTGTGGATAGGATCCCAAAACAATACATCTTTGACAAGAAATACAAGATACAATTATTTGAAGATCCCAACGAAGGACTAAACCCCAGAGAGGTCCGAGTCTTCACAGATGGATCTAAAACAAACTCAGGAACAGGTACTGGGGTATTCTCAGAAGACCTCAATATCAGGATATCAGCACCGCTTGGTGACCACAACACAGTATTCCAGGCTGAATGCATGGGCATCAAGTTGGCGGCAGAAGCAATCATAGCGAGAAGAGTAAAGAACTACTCCATTCGAATACTCTCCGACAGTATGTCAGTACTTCAAGCACTGAATAGCTATGACATAAACTCAGGGCTCATTTACGAATGCCATCAAGCACTCATGGAGGTATGTATACAAAACCACGTAACTCTTCAGTGGATTAAAGGACACAGCGGCTCACGTGGCAATGACGCAGCAGATGAACTAGCCAGGAAAGGGTCGGAGACGGACGCTGTAGGACCAGAACCGATAGTGTCCCTCCCCTGCCAATGGTCCAGAACAACTATACACAAAGGTACAAAATCTTTACATAATAATACATGGACCACCCTTACGGTTTGTAGACAGGCGAGGGAAGCACTCCCAACGCTCAACGCCAGTCTATCTCGAATACTAATTAAACTTAAAAGGCAAGAGCTTCGCACTCTAACTGCCGCCCTAACGGGTCATGGTCCATACAATAAACACCTTTTCAATTTAGGTATCACAGACAGCCCTCTATGCAGAGCGTGCATGGAGGGGGAGGAAACGGCTGCGCACATCCTACTTCAGTGCTCCGGCGTGGCCAACTACAGGGCAAAATACCTTGGAGTGCCAAGGTCGCTCCCCGAAGTCTTCAGCAAACCAAGGAGGCTGCTGAGATTCCTGGAGGAGCTTGGGTGGCACGAGTAGGACCCTGCACCCACCACACGCAAAATAGGCGCTTTGTCGTCGAGTTGCGGATACCAGCCCGTTGCACCAAGTACCAAGTACCAAGTAAGTGTCAGTTGCTGAGTGTTCATTATTGGTGAGTGTCGGTTACTGGTTATTTCATTAGTGGTTTTTTGCTGTTCATTACTGGAGATTTAGAGAAATTCTGTTTAGGTTTTTTTTAAATAATAATTATAATAGCTTTTTATAAAACATACTACGGCATAATCTTTCTTGAAGATTATATCTGTCAAGTAAGGTAATCACTATTTATATAAGTTTAAAAACAAAAGGTTATTTCAAATTTAAACACACGCTTCCCTTAAAATGTCGATTATTGGTGCCATCATTTCGTTTTTCAAACAAATAACACCAATCGTGACCAGAGCGTGACCATGAGACCCGTGAAGGGCTGAAAAATTGTTTTGTTTGAAAGAACAAATATAACTTAGAGTGAATACCTTGTATGTTATTTCTATGTAATTTTCAGGAGGCCAATCGCGTGAAATACCAACGTAAGTACCAAAGCTAAACCAGATATATTACGCTGTCAAAGTCACACGTTGTGTACATTTGCAATCGCGCATTGACTTACAATTATATGGACGTCGGGTCCGCGCTACAAAGTGTCAGAACTTATAGGGCGTTAAAATCGTATACAGAGCGTCATTCACGCTTTAGTCTTCGTTTGTTCGACTGACAGCGAAGCAAGCAAAATTAGACAATACTGCGATGACATTACAATTTCAATTCAACGTTTTAGCTTTTTCATATTCCTTTACATGTCACTACGTTTAAATAGGTTGACTTGGGACATTTTTTTCGTGGTTTTTGTATTAGATGTCCATTTATTTGTAAGTCAATGTTCTAAGTACATATTATTATGTATATTGACAGACCAACGTTTCAACTTTACGTCAAAGGAAAAATCAAATATAAAACGCTGTCATGTGACACGTTTTGTAACATTTGCTATCGCGCTAAAGTTTTAAGTTAAAACGTTATCATTTGGAACGTATTTACCTTTGACAGGCCAACGTTTCTGTTATAGCCAATAGAAAGTAACTTTTACGTTAAAGCTAAAACCAAAACTAAACTGAGTTACGTTTTCACGCCCAGGACGAAGCAGAACATGTGGTGTAAAATGTAATAAATGTAATAATGTGTGTAGTTAGCATTTTAATTAGTAAAATTATACCTCTTTCTGATACTATATTACTTTAATAATATATTTGAACAACAAGTTTCTTCAACAAAATCAGTAAAAACGCGTATCCGAGGCTCTCACTCCAAGGCGATGATACGCGATTTAAATAAAAAAAGAATAGTTACATTGCCAATCAAACATTGTTTAAACTTAAGCATTTAATGCTGAAAAGGCAAGGTAGCTCGGATTAAATGTCTGGAAGTGTAATTGTTTTTGCGAATTATCTATAAAGTCAAAGTCAAAGTTAAAGAACAATTTATTTCATAGGTAAAATAAATTTACACTTGAAAACGTCACATTTAAGAAGGACGAGCAAGCACTCTGGGGATTGCTCTTTTCAAATAAACTAATGCTATGGAATAAACTTTGAATCAAATTTGTGTGGAACCTAGAGCCATGTCGTCTTTCC
>NW_020653860.1:0-10935 GCF_003589595.1 Hyposmocoma kahamanoa
TGTAAACAAGGAAAACCTGTCATTAGCTTTACTCTTAGCCTATACACTATGTAAAATGTTTTATGTAACGCCATTGGTTTTCTTAATAAATAAACTATTTCTGCCGTTTCGGTTTTGAAGAAGGGTGCTGGTGAAATTACTTGTCAACTTTTGTCTTAATCTGACGGACGCGGTGGCAGTGCATCTTGGATCTATGCCGTTTGAAGTTCTGACAGGCACTGTAACTGCTATGGAAAGGGGTATCGCTTGCCACAAGGCCCGCCACTTGTTCGTCCCCTCACATGGTATCATTAAAATTTTTTTTTACAATATCAAGTAACAGGACTACATGCCTGTCCATAACAGTTGCAGTGCCACGCAAACCTTAAAGTTGCAAAGATCTGAAGGACACTGCCACTGCGCCCGTCACCCAGAGACATAAAGTTAACAAGTTCCATGTGCCTGTAATTTCATCAGCACCCTTCGCATGAAATAGGTAATGTGGCAATACTTCCCTGGACGGATTCCTTCACAAGAAGCTCTACTGTTACTAATTAAATTAAATAATTCAGACGCTTTTCGACGGTTGTGAACATTCTTCGACATTGTATTTGCAAACTACTAAACCTACATTAATATAACATTATACTTTGTTAAAGACATAGGGATCCTAATTAAGTAGCAACCATTCTCCCACTCGGCTATGGCTGCTCAAAATAAGTCAAGAAAGAAAGAAAATGAAAACCTGCTCAAAATGACGCCATTCTACTTTCATCTACCTTAAGTGGATGTGTCACATCTGTTCGGGTCTGCCTTATATCCCGAGTACAAATCGAAGTCATTGCGTTTTTATGACCTCCCTTATTCCCATAAGATAGGAAGTCGCGTGTTATTCCACGGCGAAATCTACTGCAGTCTTGGAGAGAGCGGAAAGAGGTTTTACGCCGTAAATGTTCTTTTTTAACTGACTTCAAAAACGAGGAGGTTCTCAATTTGATTATATTTTTTTTATGTGCGTGTTACGCGACCACGACCTTGATGATTCTTTTTTTGTTGGAAAGAGGGTACCCCAGTATGGGTCCCATTTAAATTTAAAGAAAATATAGTATTTCACCATTCCGGGGATGAATCCTATTTCACGCACTTTCCGATAACCGATTGTTAACTTTTTAGTTCCAGTTTGTATGTTGTACACAATAATTTTATTTGGACGTCGGTTGCTTTTAATAAAAATTACTGGTATCATAAACTCGAATTTCATTTTTCCGAATGTCATTACTCCGAACACGGTTCTACTTTTTTCATTAGTACGATGACAGTTTTGGTACAAATTTGCGACACAGAAATGTCTTACAGTAGAAGTATCGTTCGTCCGAAAACCGTTAATTACGTTAGGGAAATAAGAATCGGGCAACGAATAACTTATCAATATGTCAAAATAGCGAAACATTAAATGGCGCAGTGAAAAAAACTGTAACATGTTTTCGGACAAATGAAACAAAATCTATTCAATAAAAGTCTAAAGATTTTCGGAGAAACAAAATTCTGTAAATTGTTCATGTTCCTAGCTTGTGATAGGTAACCAAATTACTTTATGTTCAAACCATGTTCAAACAAACTTGGTGACGGGCGCAGTTGTGTTTATTTATGTATTTTATTAAAAATGAGCATTTGAATTCCATCTCACCTGATGGAAAGTGACGATGAGGTTGACGATGTAGTGTAAATAAAGCCTATTCGCTCTCGTCTTGAAAAGGCCCAAGTTATAGCGTTCGGGTCACAGGCAGGGAATTCCACTTCTTAGCCATTTGCCATATATGTAGAAACGATTCGTGCAAATACTCGAAATATACAACAACATATGGAACCCAGCCCTACGTCTAGTCCCCCAATGATGGAAAGTGTAAGGCGGAATTAAATAATACAACCGCACACTAGATCTTTGCGATTTAAAGCTATGATTGATCTATTCGATGCCTTGGACAGTGTTCGACGCGCCTCACGAGTCATCACACCTTGAACCTTTGCAATTGCGCAGAAATGTTGCATCGCCTAGCATCTTTTATCGAATATACTACGGCGTGTGCTCTGAAGAATTATTCAACCTTATCCCTCCATGGCCTTTCCCGGGGTCTACTCTCGGACAACGTCCGACATCCGACCGGAACAATTACTGTCAAACAAATAATACTCGACGAAATTAAAATATAATGTCAAGAATGAAGCCTCATTCATAGATAACGAAAGTACTGCTGGCCTCCGTAGTCATCGTTTTACAACTTGCCGTATTCCATAGCGTACTAAAAGTGTTTGGTGGTACCTTTCTCTGTCGATAAAATTACATGGAACTCCCTTCCAGCGCACGTATTCCTTCTTAGATAGAAGATAGATAGAATACGTTTATTGACTTTCCATATGCACACACAACAATATGAAACAATAAGTAACGAAAAAAAGAAGACAAAAAAACGCAAAACAAAATAACAAAAAGGTAGGAGATCAAATACATATACATAATAAACAAGATATATCTGCTAATTAATTAAAAGCAAGTTGTGGGTGCTGCAGCAAGCCAAACAGGCCATAGTGTCAGTGTCGGGTGTTGCCCAAAAGCAACACACTGATTTTCAGGTATCGCCTATCTTACGATATGGGGTCCTTGAAACGAGGCGTGAAGAGGCATTTGGCATGCACGTTGGAGGTGTGTGATTGTATCAACACTAGGTTTCTTCACGTCTGGACTCCACTTTACATTTAACATCAAGTGGAGTGGAGTCATCTGCCTGACACGTATAAAAAAACAATTACTATGGACAGGCGTGCCACTTGCCACTAGGTGCCTGAAAAAGATGAATTCAATAACACTATTCGAAACTGAAGTCCTGAAAAAAATTACAACAGCGTTCGTTAAGAGCAACAAATATAGATAATGGATTTATCGAACCAATCACTCGTTCAATCATTTTCCATGATCCATTCAGTAAATATTGCCGTCCCTGTGTTTGCAGTGCCGATTCCGTTCTTAATCAACAGCCATCAATTTTGTTATCAACATTGTTTATCTCGCTTTTGTTTTCAAGATCTAGTTCCACTTTGTAGAAGAAAGTTTTTCAATTTGCCACATTTATTTGTTATACAGGCCAAAGGTTCACGACCTTGGATTTTTCTACAACACTTTGGTGAATTTACTTTCTTTTTCTGTTTACTACAAAAACTGTAATACAAGATTTAGAATCTATTTTAAGTTTGTTTTAATTTATAAGTCCTGTGCCTGGAGGTAAGCGACACGCATGTCCACAACTGTTACAGTGTCACTTAGAGCTTTAAATCACAAAGATCTGTAGGACCTGCCACTGCGCCCGTCACCGTGAGACATAATTTCACAAGTCCGATTTGCGGCTCTACAGTAGTTTTAAACCTTCCGACGTCGTTGCAGCTGTTGAAGCGGTTAACGCTGATTTAAGAAACATCGCTCTTTGGGCTAAGTCTTTTGGTTTATTGGTTAATCCCAAAAAATCGCAGACTATGATTGTGGGAAGTGATACGTTGCACTTTGAATCTTGATTTTGTCCCATTGATTCAGTATAATTCAACGCCTATTGCCTATACTTCTACTGCTATTAATCTGGGTCTGCTTGTATGGATTGTAATTCAGCTTGGACTCCACATATTAATGAAGTCAGTCTAAAAGTCCATTTCTCCTTGCAGTCGCTTAAGCGCCTCCAAAACTTTATGCTTTAAAGACCAAGATCTGTTTAGCTCAGTCTCATTCCTGCTATTTGGATGCTACTGAAGAACTGCGAAATAAGCTTGAACGGTTGCAAAATCTATGTATATGGTTCATCTTTGGCCTTCGTAAATATGATCAAATCTCACACTCAGCTCAAGTGGCTTCCCATTCGTCTCCGCAGGAATTTGCATAACGTCTCGCTTCTTTAGAATCACTAAAGGTCCCAGGTATCTGAAAGAGCGTTTCAGCTTTCTCAGGCTCCAGGATAAGCCTTGTCTCTCTCTCGTTAGGTCCCAATTATCTTTTCCATCATTCAATTTCGGTTTTTATCTCACTCCTTTACTGTTCATACGGTCAGACTTTGGAACGCACTTCTCATTACTGTACATCAAATCCTTAGCTATCTTTAAAACTCTTTACTCAGTTCCATTCATTTTATAGATATTATAATATTAAATATGTATTTATCTAAGTGTTTATACAGTCTGTAGTCATTTAATATCTTTGCTGTTTTTTTTATTATTATTTTATTATATAATTTAATTCTGTTTTGTTATGCCCGTAAACCCCTTACGGTAATTATTTTCTTTTTTATCTTATGTCCTGTATTTTGGTCTGCAGGTAGAAATTTCTTATAGAAATAAGCAGTACCCTTTGTTTCTGTTTTCCTGTACAATAAATGATTAAATAAATAAGCCCCATGTACCCGGAACCCAGGAATGCTCATATTACTGCTTGGCTTAACAATCTTTATCATTACAAAATTATTATTATATCATTATTTATTTTAGACTCTCGCTTTTCCGAGGGCCTAAAAGATTAATTTTTAATTGTTATTGTTCCTCTGTTGTTCTGTTTATATTCGTGTTACGCAACCCTAATACATGTAATACGTCGAATAAGCACCGCCCCGACTCAGTATGGACAACGACCCATTGCACGAGGCGCCGATGCAGCATAACGTGACCGGCTGATGACATCAATCACCACATCGTGGCTATTTCCAAGTTCACCGAATTCATTCTTGTACCTACCATCAGTCGAGTCTCATATTTTTATTGTATTGTAATTTTAATTATACTTTATTAAATAAAATTAACTTTTTTGGACCTTCCGCTGCAAAACCACATAATTTGCGTGTCTGTGCTTGTGTAATAAACAGTTTTTTTTCTTTTACAAAATCATCTTCCGTAAACTTCATGATCCTTTTTTAAAATGATATACGAGAACGCTCCAATGCAAAGCATAAATCTTCGCTGTAAAAGTGCATTTCAATATGATGAATGTGGATTGTGAATGTAGAACGGTATTATATTTGCTCCACTGCATTTTTCACTGCGTCGTCGTCGCAGTTGATAAATACCTAAAAGATTTTTAGTTTCGACTTTTAGTATTAAATATCTCCATTCGAGCTTTTTGAATATAACATTAAAAATAGTAATAATAATAATTAATAGGAAAATACAATTCACAATTTAAAAAAATATCCAATTACTTTTAAATTAATCATTAAAAAAACAATAATGTTAATAAATTGAACTTATAAAATATATTATGTAATGATTGCATACAATGTTTTTTCTATGAGTAAATAAAATAATTAAACACAACCAATATTTGATGTATAATTATTTGTTAACAATCCATAACAACAAAATCCAATGAAATCTAAACAAACGCTGCAAAACAAAAGCCAAAGTAATAGAATAGAAATGGCCAAGTACCGCTTTTAATTATTAAAATCTTTTTTTTTTTTGTAAAAGTTTAGGCCAATTTAACCAATCAGGAGGCAGCGTTTGAGTAGCGCCATATTTGATATTTTAATAAACAAAAATACGACGTTCTTTTTTTGAAACTCATAGTTCTGTATAGAGAACTACTCGTGTAATATATTTTTATTTTATTATCAAGAAGTGGAGGGTCGACTAAGTCGTGCACCTTGTGATAAAAAGCACGCCTGTCCATAACAGTTGCAGTGTCACTTACAGCTTTAAATCGCAAGGATCTGAGAGGCACTGCCACTGCGCCCGTCACCCTGAGACATAAGTTGACAAGTCCCATGTGCCTGTAATTTCACAAGCATCCTTGCCCTTAAAAATCGGAACACAGTAATGCTGACATTACTGATTGGCGACAGAAATAGACAAGGTGGCAGTACTACCCTGGACGAACTCTTTCACAAGGAGCTCTGTGTGTAATAAAACTTTAAACCTCTGCTGTAAAAATTATCATTTTATCCATTGACTTACAATTATATGGACGTCGGATCCGCGCTAAAAAGTGTCCGAACTTATAGGGCGTTAAAATCGTATACAGAGCGTCATTCACGCTTTAGTTTTCGTTTGTTCGACTGACAGCGAAGCGAGCAAAATTAGACAGTACTGCGATGACATTACAATTTAAATTCAACGTTTTAGCTTTTTCATATTCCTTTACATGTCACTACGTTTAAATAGGTTGACTTGAGACACTTTTTTCGTGGTTTTTGTATTAGACCCGTCGTCCATTTATTTGTAAGTCAATGATTTTATCACACCAAGGGTCCGTATTTATAATAGTTTCTCCACTCAATCTCATTTGTACACTTAACGTTTTGTGAAATTAAAAGCCTCTGACAAACTACAGGTTTTTACGATTCAATTTAGTCTATAAATTTATGTGATTAATGATTTTTACCAATTGGACCATTAAACTTGTTTGTGGGTTGATTTAATTCAATACGTGACAGGGAAATTACTTTTATATAATGCGAGTTTAATGGATCAACACAACAAACGCATCAGTCAACTGCCGATCGTAGGCCTCCAAAAAGTTTCACTCGGTGATTTATACCCACTGCTTTTGGCGTGTCGGTTGGCGATCGCGGTGAAGCTTGATGAATTGCTTTAGCCGGTGGGAGAGCTTAGTAACATACATCATGTTAGATGCCATGTTGACGGAACCTGGACCAATAAATCGCACCTTTACAATAAAAATGTCTCAACACAAAATTCTAACTTTTAGGATATTTTTATTATTTTAATATTTATTTAAAAATATACGTTGTGAGCTTACAGACTCACCCAAAGCACTCACAATGCAAAGTACAAGTGAATGCATAAAATTATAAGGTGAACAATAAAAAAAAAGAAAATAAAACAATATAAATAATAATAATCACTAATGTTAAGAACATGTCAAATATGATAAACCTATGAAAGTATTTTCGACAAGAAGCACATAGGAAAGTTCATGAGGTCCGTTAGTTCATTCCGTGGGTTAGTTGGCATAGGGTCTGGCACGGTTTGCTACATGACGTCGGTTCGAATCCGGCCGAATCGAAGGAATTTTTTGCAAATGTTCGATCTTTGTATAAATAATTATAACAAACATGTCACGTAATTATTAAAAAGAATGTTAAAATTACATATTACTTTCGGTAATTTGTCGGTGAGCACAACGAAAGGTCACTTTTACATTGAAATTGTTTGTTGTCATTTGAACGAAAATTAAGTTTTACTCATATTCACTTACTAAGCAAGATGTTATGACCTTATCAATATTAAACCGTTTTATTGTTAACGTGACGAGACGAGCAAGTCGTGCGCCTGATGGTAAGATACACGTCTGATGGTAAGATACACGCCTGTCCATAACAGTTGCAGTGCCACTCAGAGCATTAAATCGCAAAGATTCAAGGGGCACTGCCACTACGCCCGTCACCCTGAGACGTAACTTGAAAAGTCCCATGTGCCTGTAATATCACCCTTACCCTTCATGTCTGTGCATTATTTGTGGTTTTGTTTTGTAATTATTTACTTAATTGTGTCTTACGTATGAATGTTTTTAATATTTATTACTTCTTTTCTGCTTAGTTTCCTTTTTCTTGTGTTGTGTCATTTGTGGTGGTCAAATAAACGTATTTTGTTTCTTGCTTCTTTTTATGATACCAACAAGTGACAAGACGACCCGTAATAACAGCAAATCCACTCAGAGCTTTACATCGCAAAGATCTAACGAGCATATCCACTGCGCCCGTCACGGTCAAAGTCCCATATACCTGTAATTTCACCCGCACTCTTACCTTTCAGTAAATCTCATATTACTTCTTGGCGGTAGAAATAGATAAGGTGGCAGCACTTTCGTGGACGAACTTTTTCAGAAGTTGCTCTACTACATAAATTGTTCAGACGTGCCACATTTGTATTTCCAATATGCAACAATAAGTATGTTACGCATGTCACCTGCGAAGTTACCTATTTTCAGACATCTCTAGGGAAGTTCGGTGACGTCGCGCGGCTTCGTGGCTAAAGAGATTATTCGAATGAAAGCATTGTATCTCTGTAATATATAAATATATAATTATAATATTATATATGTACCTACTCGGAAAAAAATATCGAATATTACTACCACTTATGGGATGGGTTTGCCAAATACCAACTGGCCATCTTGGATTCAGTTGTAGAAGATGCTAAAGGGTTATAATTTACAATGAACTAGTAGAGGTAAACTATTAGCCGCTCACGCGATACATGCAGCCGTAGACGCATACCACACCTAGAGGTACCGGTGATGATTTTATAACGATTTATTGGATATCGAAGTTATAACAGGTAAAAGAACTAATATTAATTACTATTTCGGTAACTACTCTAGCGAATCATAAAGTTTTTAATGCCTGGGTCTGTCATTTAAAAAAAATAAACAACTTCAAAAATACGTCACGACAGTCGTGTGTGTTATTGTTTGGGCTGGTGATTTCGGTGTTTATTTATTGAAAACATACCGTAAGTAGAGTTTTTTAAGTTTACCCTAAATATAAATGTTTATGAACTATAATTTAAGGAGTAATTTCATGGTAAACGTTAGAACCACTCAAACGGAATATTATCATATTTAACCAAGTACACCAAAAATTTCATTAGTGCTTTTTAAGTGCAGGATTTGCGGTGTATTACTGCATTTTATTTGAGATGTTTTTGTTGGTAGTACGGAGGGTATTTATTTAGCAATGCAGGATAATAAATTTTATTTATAAAAATTTGTATTTAAACTGAATGCTTTTCTAATTTGCGAAACCAAATAGCCGCCATTTTGCGGTAGGAGGAGCGCATCGCGTGAGCGGTTAGTAACATTAGAGCTCCTTGTGAAAGAGTTCGTCCAGGGAAGTACAGTTACCTTACCTACTTCTGCCGCCAAGCAATAATGTCAGCATTACTGTGTTCCGGTTTTGAAGAGTAGGCTGGTGAAATTACAGGCACATGGGACTTGTTAACTTATGTCTCAGGGTGACGGGCGCAGTGGTAGTGCCCCTCAGATCTTCGCGATTTAAAGCTCTGAGTGGCACTGCAACTGGTATAGAAAATGGCGTCAGCTGGCTGGTTATCGTATACGTTAGCCAGCCTAACCTAGAGGTTATAGCCGAAAATTTGCTCCTGAATAAACACCGACGCTGCGCTATGACCTTTTTGCACTGCTACAGCACACATACATAACTGGGTGTTCGGCAGTGCTGCCACTCTGCTGGTTTTTTTTTTATTTATTTATTTATTTTCAAGGGATAACAAACAATTGTACATGGTGTGATTATATTTGTTGTTACACGTACCATCAACAACATTATCCACATATTACATTTTTATTGTATTACATATTTTTTTGTTATGTATGTGTGTCTGTAGATCCAAATAAACGTTTTATCTGTCTATCTTATGGACAGGTGTGTAACTTACCACCAGGCATACGACTGATTCGTCCCGTCATTTGATATTATAAAAAAGTTCCTTACAGAGCCTTGAAGTAAAGTTATTTTTTTGAGGATTTCAGTATTTATCAGTGAAAGTCCTCACGATGGTTTCTTTCACCGAAGACGAATTCAGAAAAACTCATAGGTGCAAGCCCGGATTCGAATCCATGACTCTCTGCTTGAGAGGAGGTAGGTCAAACCATTAGGCCACCACGACTGTGGTAACATAATTAATTACATATTGATAGCAGCAGTAATAGAGATCCAGGTGATAGAGTTCGTCTGGGGAAGTACTGCAACAGTTCCTATTTTTGCCGCCAAGCAGTAATAAAGCATTACTGCGTTCCGGTTTTGAAGAGTAAGGGTGCTGGTGAACTTACAGGCACATGGGACTTGTCAATTTGCCATAATGTAACGTTCCAATCCCAGTGTTTGTCTTTGCGATTTAAAGCTCCTGTGGCACTTCTTTTGTGAATACTTTCGTACGAGTATATTTGTAGAATGCATCTTATTTTTATTCCTGACGGTATGACTGTCGGTCCATAGAAACTAGGGTGACAGCTAGTGTGAGACGCAACCTGTATGGACACTGTAGACCCCTCCCAAGTCTTTGCAAGCGTGGGCGGCGCAGGCTCTGTGGCCAGAGCGGCCGAGAACCGCGCTAACCTTTCTAAGCTTTGTGCCTTTTGCGGTTGAAACCCTGGGTCCCTGGGGACCACAGGCGAAACTTCTGACGAATGTCCAATCGGATCGCTTCGTAGAAACCTCCGCTGACCACAAGGCTGGCAGTTATTACCGCCAAAGAATAAGTTTAGCAATTTAAAGGGGAAATGTTGCCAGCCTTCTGGGCACGATGCCCCAGGGTACGACACTCGCGGCTGCGGGCGATCGGAGCGGGGGCTTCGTTCGCCAAGTTAGGCAGCCGCGAAGAGGACGACGGAGCGGTGTGGCCCGCTTCGTCGTGAGGAGAGGAGGGGGAGGACGTAGCTACTCCTAGGTGCTGGGGGGGTTCCGGTGCGCAAAGTCGATCCCGGATCCTTCCCACTAGAGCACCCAAGAAGGCCACCGTGGGGTTTTAGCCAGTAGAAGTCCGGCATAACCTCCCGCTGCCGCCGCGGCGGAGAGGTATCCTCGAAAGATTTCCCCACGCAAAAAAAAAGGGTACGACACTCGATGACATTTTCTATTTATAAACTTTCTTACTCTTTTTATGTATCTACCTGCTACTATATATATTTAAGAAAATTAATATTTCAACCTTAAAAAAATATTTGTTGATCTCAATGTGTTTTGTGTGTATGTGTATAAAAGTATACATTTATTGAACCTATCGTGTTTATATACATTACAAATTGTAATAAATATTGTTAAAAGAAATAAATTAAAAATTCTTATAAGAAATAAAACAATTTAAAAAAAAATCTGAAGACTTCATGTTACACCACGGCTTGTATTAGGGGTTAAAGTATGAAATTGCCGTTTTATTGCAATAGGTTCT
>NW_020653861.1:0-10437 GCF_003589595.1 Hyposmocoma kahamanoa
GAGACCGAGCCCAGCGACCGGTCGCGGCGACCGGCCGCGGCGACCGGCCGCAGCGACCGGTCCGATAATTTCATTGTATACAGTGGCAATGTATTTAATATTTTTTTAATAATAATAGTAATTAGCATGCTAGTATTAAGCGTGTGGTTTTGAACATCCAGCTTAACAGAGTCTTGTCTGTATGTATCCAACAATCATGATGCTATAGTACATTATACAGTGTTTTCGGCCGCCATTTTAACCGCCATCTTGGATTCCTTCAAAGTTCTGTATCTCGGCTATCTTAAAAGATACAAACACGCGGTTTTGGGTGTCTAGTAGTTCGTGGGCAGCTCTTTTGGGGAGAGCTCTTTCGGGCTCTACATAGAGACAAAAAATATTTGCGCCAATTATCGCGTAGCTGGTAAGCCCCCCTTACCACGATCACAACGAGACCTCGCACGCTGCTCTGCGCCGTATAGTGACTGAGCTGCAAGCCGTTTAAACCTGTGGCGGCCATATTGGACGCCATCTTTGAAATTTTCAAAATTCTGTAACTTGGCCATCTTAAAAGGTAGAAACACGCGGTTTTCAGTGTTTGGTAGCTCGTAGGGGACTCTTTCAGATAGAGCTCTTTAAGCTCTACATAGAGTCAGAAAAATTTTTGCGCCATTTATCGCGGAGCCTAAAGGCCCCCCTATCCACGAACAAAACGAGCCCACGCACGCTGCTCTGCACCGGATAGGGACATAGTAATCTTGCTGAATTTGAACACCTTTACACGGCCAACAAAATACAACAAATAGTCAGTGACTCTACATAGAGTTGACGGGTAGAGCAAACTCTACCTACGCATAGGTAGTCCCTACTACTACTTTTACGTGTCCTAGTCGGTACAAAAGGAAAATTTGACGAATAGAGTCAACTCTATATTTTTAAAAAAAGTAAAAAATACTTTTTAAAAACTGCTGACGCTGGAACCGCCACCTGAAACAGAAAGAAAAGATTAGTAAGAAGGACATTGGTAAACACAATTCGGACTATTGACGCTCTCTACAAGTTAAAAGAGTATTTATTGACAGAATTTTATTTATATTACTTATTTTACTTTTACTTTACTTTTACTTTTTTACTCTATCTTAAGTAACATAGGGAAATTTACAACCGTGTTACAACTTACCACATAGAAGAACCTGTACTCCGCTCCCTGAAAATAAGACGCTCACCTGTAAAGATGCTCCGGACGCCACCAAAAGGAGTGACCGGCTCGGGAAGTGAGGTAAAAGAATCCCCGTCAAAAACGGTGACCATTGCCTCCAAAGTAAGGCAGAGCATTGGAGACTGGGAAGCGGCGGGGCACAGCCGGGACACCACGACGCCGCTGACCAGTAGGACGACGCAGGCAGGACCTGTGAAAGAGAAAGAGAAAGTGAGACATATGCCGCCCCAAGAGAACTCGAAGCAAAGCCCTAAAACTGAGGTGCAACCGCTCAAGAAAGCCTACCCAGACAAGTCATCCGAGGCCCTGGCTTGCATAAATAAGGCCAAGCAACATTTAAACGCCTCAAGAAACTTAAAGGCCGACATAAAGACTGGGGTAACCGAGGCAATAAATAGGCTATACCAAATAGTGAAGGAGCTAGACGCAGAGCTGAAAATAAAGGAAAAGGGGGGAAATGGGAATGGAAGTGAAAAGGAAAGGATAAAATCAAGAAAGGAAGAGACGGGTAGAGAGAATGTCCTCAGGATTGGGGAAATTCTGGACAAAGCCAGGGAACAAGACGCAAAGCACAGGGTAGAACTCGGAAAGAGTATAGAGGAACATGGCCGGCTGCTCCGGGAACATAAGGACGAAATGGCAATGCTCCAGAAGGAGATTGCCATGCAGCGCCAAAACTGCACCTACGCAGGCGTAGCTGCCAGACCATCAGGTGGCAGCCCCCCGGGACAACCGGCCATGCACTCCGTCCTGGTAACGTCACAAGACGACCACGACACAGGGGAGCAAGTATACGAAAAAATAAGGAAAGTGGTAAATGCAAGGGAGGAAGGAGTAAGGATTGACAGGATGAGACAGGCAAGGGACAGAAAGGTTATCATAGGGTGTAGGAACACAGAGGACATAAAAAAGGTCAAGGACAAGATAAAGGAGACAGGGGGGAAATTAAAAGCAGAGGATATCCATAACAAGGACCCTCTAGTAATCTTCTACGGAGTCCTGAAGTGTAACTCGGATGCGGACATCATACAGGCGCTAAAGACCCAAAACCGACACCTGATTGGGGACCTCGGAACTGAAATAGATAGGATAGAGGTAAGGTTCAGGAGGAGGGCCAGAAATGCGCTCACAGAGCACGTGGTAGCGCGAGTCCCCCCAGCAGTGTGGAAGAGGCTGACCGAAGCGGGGGCAGTACATGTTGACGTTCAGCGGATCAGGGTCTCGGACCAGTCCCCCCTCATACAGTGCTCGCGCTGTCTGGGGTACGGACATGGAAAGAGGTTCTGCCGCGAAGGGGTCGACGTGTGCAGCCACTGCGGCGGCCAGCACTTAAGGGCACAATGCGCGGATTGGCTGGCAGAAGCCACCCCAAACTGCGTAAATTGCACAAAAGCAAGGATAGATAACGCAGAACACAGCGCTTTCAGCAGCGAGTGCCCGGTGAGACGCAAATGGGACGCCATAGCGCGGTCCGCCGTGGCATATTGCTAAGGTGGTCCCGATGAGAAATAGCGCCAGCCCACCAAGACCCCAGAAGCACAAAATTATACAGGCCAACCTCCAAAGATCAAAGCTGGCCACAGCCGAGCTGATGGTGGGAGCCGCCAGGGAAAATGCGACAGCAGCCTTAGTACAGGAGCCATACATTGGAGGTACGGGGAGGGTAAGATCCTATCCTGGCGTCAAAATGGTGCAATGCAGCGGGAATCCCGGGAACGTCAACAAAACGGCCATTGCACTATTTGACGACAGTATCGACGCTATCCAATGTCCCACGCTCACTACACATAATATCACAGTAGTCAAATTAAGAACTGGAGCGTGGGAAGTAGGACTAGTGTCGGTATATTTCGAGAAGGACAAACCAATCGAACCGTACCTCCAATGGCTGGAAAAAGTAAAAGAAGAAATCGGCACGAAAAATCTGATCATCGGAGGAGACGTGAATGCCTGGAGCACATGGTGGGGAAGCAAAATAACCAACCCCAGAGGAGAGACTCTGCTTGGAGCTTTGGAGGAGATGGACCTGCAGATACTCAACAGAGGCACGGAGCCCACCTTCGACGAAATACGAGGTGAAAAACGCTACACGAGCTGCGTCGACCTGACCGTCTGCTCGGAAGAAGTGTTGGGAAGAGTCGACCACTGGAGACTGGACGGTCAGATGACTAGCTCTGACCACAAGACAATCCTGTTTGTTCTCACACTCGAAAACTCCAAAGGAACAAATATAAAGAGAAGTACCAGAATCTACAGTACCAAGCGAACAAACTGGGGTGAGTTTCATGAGAAACTCACCCAGCTTTGGGAGCAAAAGAACATAAACGCAGCAAAAATAGAAATGATAAAAAACAAGGAGGAATTAGAAGAATTAGTAAGGACAATAGAGAATAGCATAACAGAAGTTTTAGAACAGGTAGCCAAAAAAAATAAAAACAAGAAACAAACAGGATTGCCTTGGTGGAGTAAGGAGCTGGACGAACGAAGAGCGGAAGTAGCGACCAAGAAGCGGCGAATAAGGTGCGCGGCTCCAGTTAGAAAGAAACGGGTCGTGGATGAGTATCTGCAGGCCAAAGCCAAGTATCAGCAGGAAGCCCAAGAAGCTCAAACAATGAGTTGGAGGAGTTTTTGCAGCAAACAAGACCGCGAAACCATGTGGGAGGGCATTCACAGGGTGATCAGCCGAACCGCACAGAGGCAAGAGGACCAGCCACTGGTGAGGAATGGCAGAGTCCTGGAGGGGGAGGAATCCGCTAGATGGCTAGCGGAAACCTTTTACCCCCAGGATGAAGAGTCAAGTGACCAAGAGGTTCACCACAACACCCGGGTAGCTGCAGAGAAGATCAACAGATGGAGACATGGTGAGACATGTGATCCACCCTTCACAGCTGACGAATTAGAAGCCTCAATTCGAAGCTTCAATCCTAAGAAGGCACCCGGGAAGGAAGGTTTCACAGCAGACATATGCGGTGCGGCCATTAAAGCCGGCCCTGATATATTCCTGGCGGTATACAACAGATGCCTCAGCTTGGCATATTTTCCATCGGCCTGGAAGGAGGCCACAGTTGTTGTTCTACCAAAGCCTAATAAGGACAATTACCACCAGCCTAAGTCCTATAGGCCAATAGGGTTGCTGCCGGTCCTCGGAAAAACCCTGGAAAAGATGCTGGTAAAGAGGATCCGGTGGCACATACTTCCCAAAATGAGCAGCAGGCAGTACGGATTCGTACCGCAGCGCAGTACCGAGGACTCCCTCTATGTCATGGTAAAATACATCAAAGAGCAGCTTAAAGCTAAAAAGATAACAACTCTAGTATCATTAGACATAGAGGGGGCCTTCGACGGCGCGTGGTGGCCGGCAATACGTTGCAGGCTTGCGGAGACGGAGTGCCCTGCAAATCTCAGGCGCCTGGTAGACAGCTACCTTTTAGATAGGAGAGTTAGGGTGCGCTACGCTGGCGCTGAAAGCACTAGGGAGACGACGAAGGGTTGCGTACAGGGCTCCATAGGGGGTCCCACCTTTTGGAACCTCCTTCTCGACCCGTTGTTGAAGCAACTAGATGAGGCGGGGGTTTACTGCCAGGCGTTTGCAGACGATGTTGTCCTGATCTTCTCGGGGAGCAGCGCAACGGAAATTCAGGGACAGGCCAATGACACCCTTGCGCGTGTCCAGGAGTGGGGAGTCGTAAACAAATTAAAATTCGCGTCACATAAGACGCAGGCAATGACGTTGACTAACAAACTAAAATACGACTCTCCACACCTGGCCATGGGAGGGGTGAATGTTGGAATGTCCCGTGAAATAAAGATCTTGGGCCTAACGGTGGACGACAAGCTTACGTTCAACACCCACGTAGCGAACGTCTGCCGGAAGGCCCTAAATTTATACAAGCAGCTAGCACGAGCTGCAAAGATCAGCTGGGGGCTGAACCCCGAGGTGGTCAGGACAATATACGTCGCCGTAGTGGAGCCGACGATTTTGTACGCGGCAAGCGCTTGGGCGCCCGCCTCGAGAAAACTGAAAGTTCGCAACCAGCTAGACACGGTACAGAGGGGTTTCGCCCAGAAGATGATTAAGGCATACAGGACGGTGTCGCTACACTCGGCGCTACTGCTCGCCGGGCTGCTTCCTTTGGATATCAGAATCCGGGAAGCAGCCTTACTATATGAGGTTAGGAAAGGACACACCCGGAGAGTAGTAGGAGATCGGGAGGTGGAGACGCCTGCTCCATACGCAGATCTGCCCCATCCCGCACAGCAGAAACGAGTACGATTCGGATGTCTGGAGGACGAGGCAGCATTGGGAAGGTGTGACAACTTCAGTCACAAAATCTACACCGACGGTAGTAAGATCAACGGGAAGGTGGGGGCTGCGTTATCCATTTGGGATAACGCAGCGGAAATTGACCGTAAAAAACTGAAATTGGACCAATGCTGCACCGTCTACCAGGCAGAGCTGTACGCTCTGGCGGCCGCGACCGAATACGCAAGGAAGAAAAGGTACAAAGACTGCAATATATACAGCGACTCGCGTTCCGCGCTAGAATCCGTCGCCGACGGAACATCCCTCCACACCCTCGCAGTCCAGACACGGGCCAACATATCCAAAATTGAGGAATCCAATGGCTCTTTAAACCTGTTCTGGATAAAGGCTCATGCGGGGTTGGAGGGAAACGAGAGGGCAGACGGACTAGCGAGGGACGCAGCGCTATACAAGAAGACAAAGGCGGACTATGACAGGTGTCCCGTTTCATTCGTCAAGCGACAAATCCGACAGGAAGCGCTTGACGAGTGGAATGGGCGCTATGTTGGTGGGACATCTGCGTCCGTAACAAAAGTTTTCTTTCCCGACGCGGTCGCAGCGCACAAAGTAGTGGGAAAGATGCGGCTAGACCCGACACTGGTGCAATTAATGACAGGGCACGGCGGGTTCTCCTCATACTTGTATAGGTTCAAGTGTAAGGAGAGTCCGTCGTGCATCTGTAATGACGAAGTGGAAGAGACCGTATTGCATATTGTGACGGAATGCCCGGTGTACGGCAGACAAAGATTTGATGCGGAGAGTGAGCTAGGGGTAGAGATCACTGAAAGTACAATTGGCGAAATTATTAAAGACAAATGTGGTCGGGAGAAGTTGTTCAAATTTTGCAGACAAGTAATAATAAGAGTAGCAAATAAAAACAAATAGAAGATAAGGATGAACTGTTTTGTATTTGATAATGTAAACAAAGTTATCCATAGGCATAAGTACAGGTAGAGAAAATAAGGAATAAATAGTGTAATAGAGTTATAAGAGAACTGTAATAGAATAAGCTGTAACAGAAATAAATAAGATAGAAAAAGTATAAGTGATGAATCAGGCGTGACCAATTTATATTTGACTATATAAAGTAGGTTGCCATAATATAAGGATTTATTTAAATTAGATAAAAGTAGCATAAACAGATTGTAACTAGAAATAAGAAAAAGATGTGTAAGAGTTAAATTCAATAAATGGAACCCTAATTCCCCCCCAAATATATAGAGAAAGGCAACAAAACAAAAGAAAATAGAAAAAATGCCATGTCAGTAAACAATGTCTCTGACCTGTGTCAGAGGAGTGGAGTCGCCCACACAAACAAAAAAAAAACTAACCTAAAAAAACCTAACCTAACCTAACCCAACCTAACCTAACCTAACCCAACCTAACCGAAAAAATTCTGTGAGAAACAAGACCGCGAAACCATGTGGGAAGGCATTTACAGAGTGATCGGCCAAACCTCACAAAGAGAGGAGGACTTACCGCTGCTGCAAGAAGGAAGAGTCCTAGAGGGAGAGGAGTCCGCAAAACTGCTAGCTGAGACATTCTACCCAAGGGATGAGGACGGTGAAGATAACGAGGAACATCGGAATACACGCATGCGCGCAGAGAAAGTCAACGAAGTTAAGTGTGATGAAACAGTCGACCCGCCTTTTACAGCAGACGAACTGAAAATAGCCATGCGTAGCTTCAATCCTAAAAAGGCGCCGGGAAAGGATGGTTTCACTGCGGACATATGTGGAGCGGCGATCACTGCGGGTCCCGGGATCTTTTTGGCCCTATACAACAAATGCCTTAGCTTAGCGCATTTCCCAACAGACTGGAAAGAGGCCACAGTGGTAGTACTGCGAAAGCCAGGAAAACAAGACTATACCCACCCCAAATCATATAGACCGATCGGCCTGCTTCCAGTCTTTGGCAAAATATTGGAAAAAATGACGATGAGGAGGATACGCTGGCACACAATGCCTGGAATGAGCCGAAGGCAGTATGGCTTCACACCGCAGCGCAGTACCGAAGACGCCCTCTATGTCATGATAAAACACCTACAAAACAAACTCAGAGAAAAAAGGATCATCACATTGGTATCATTAGACATAGAGGGAGCTTTTGACAGCGCCTGGTGGCCGGCGATCCGGTGTAGGCTAGCCGAAACAAAATGCCCTGTAAACATTAGAAGAATGATAGATAGCTACCTCTCAGAAAGAAAAGTCCAAGTTAGGTATGCTGGCGCTGAATACAGGAAGGACAGTACAAAAGGCTGCGTACAGGGATCAATAGGGGGCCCCATTTTCTGGAATATACTACTAGACCCACTACTAAAGGAACTGGAGGGGATGAGAGTGCACTGTCAGGCGTTCGCGGACGATGTTGTCCTGATTTTCTCGGGGGATAGCGCAGCTGAAATACAAGACATAGCCAATGCCACCCTCGAGCGTGTGCGGACGTGGGGAGTCGTAAACAAGCTGAATTTCGCGCCACATAAGACTCAGGCTATGACCCTAACTAACAAACTAAAATACGACTCCCCACGTCTGACCATGGGCGGAGTTGGCATTGGACTGTCTCATGAAATAAGGATCTTGGGCCTTACGGTAGACAATAACCTCACTTTCAACAGCCATGTGGCAAACGTCTGCCGTAAGGCCATAAATATTTATAAGCAGCTGGCAAAGGCAGCAAAAATCAGTTGGGGGCTGCACCCCGAGGTAGTCAGGACCATTTATACTGCAGTGATTGAACCGACAGTAATGTATGGAGCAAGTGCATGGGCACCCGCCACAAACAAGTTAGGCGTCAGGAAACAGCTCGACACGGTTCAGAGGGGTTTTGCCCAGAAAATTATAAAGGCGTACAGGACCGTGTCTCTGCACTCTGCACTATTGCTCTCCGGGTTGCTTCCCTTAGACATTAGAGTCCGCGAAGCAGCCTCGCTTTATGAGGTAAAGAAAGGCTACTCCCGGAGAGCGATAGGAGACAGAGAGCTAGAGTCACAAACACCTTACTCACAGCAACCACACCCCACTGAGCAGAGAGGGATAGAGTTCAAATGTCTGGAAGACGGTGCAGCATTGGAAAAGTACAACAACCATGGCATAACAATTTTTACGGACGGAAGTAAAATAGAGGGGAAAGTCGGTGCTGCGTTATCCATTTGGGATAACGCAGTAGAGAAGTGTACCCGGAAGCTGAAACTAGACAGGAGTTGCACCGTCTTTCAGGCCGAACTACTCGCCCTTAAAGTGGCAACAGAACACGCAAACAAAAAGAAGATAGCAAGCTGTAACGTTTATAGTGACTCCAGGTCGGCACTGCAGACCATCGCGGACGGGACTTCCCTCCATCCCCTCGCGGTTATGGCGAGAGCAAATATAAACCTAATCCAAAAAGACAATAGAATGATAAATCTATTCTGGATAAAGGCTCATGCGGGGATGGAGGGAAATGAAAGGGCAGACGAATTGGCCAAAGATGCGGCACTTAATAAAAAATCAAAGGCAGATTATGACAAGTGCCCTGTTTCATTCGTCAAGCGACAAATCCGAATGGACTCGATCGATGAATGGAACAGGCGCTATGCAGACGGAACAACGGCATCCGTGACGAAGATATTCTTCCCGGACGCCATCTTAGCACATAGGGTAATAAGGAAGATAAACCTGGACCCGGCACTGGTACAACTAATGACGGGACACGGTGGATTCTCTTCATACCTGCATCGTTTCAGGTGTAAGGAGAGTCCATCGTGTGAATGCGATGCCGAAATGGAGGAGAGTGCCCTGCACGTTATACTGGACTGCCCCAAATTTGCTAAGGAGAGATTTGACGCCGAGTGTGAGATGGGAATCCGTGTAGAAATAGGAAAAATACATGATATAGTTAAAGATAAAAAAGTAAACGGGATATTTCTAAAATATTGCCAAAAAGTAATAAAAAAGGTTGTAGATAAAAATAAGTAAATGAAAACTGTGCCACCATTTTGTATTTGAATATACAAAATAGGTAACAAATAGGAAACATGTATAAAGAAAAGTAATATAAGAATATAATATAAATAAATGTAGTAGATAATTATAAGAAAAGAAAATAAATGTATCACCTAAAATTAAGATAAATAAGACAATGTACTGTAAACAGTAAAAAATTTAAAACAATTAAAATAGAAATAATGAATAGATAAATAGAACTGTATAAAGTAAATAGCAATACAAGTTACATATAAAAATGTAGCAAGGTATAAAATAGAAATAAGTGAGAATGTACAAATATAGAAAATAGGATTACATTGCAAATAGGATTATATAGATAAAAAATAATAAAGATAAATCCACACCCAACTCCAAACCCCTTCCTGTGTTACCTAGAAATTAAGGAAAAAATAACAAAAAAGGATAGGCAAAAGTAGACGGGTTCAAGCCCCGCTACAAAAATATAGAATGAATGTGGATGGACAAAAGAAAGATAAAGTATGCAGCATGAAAGTACGAGAAGCAAGTAAAGCGAGAACTGGTATGAAAGGAAAATTAGGCAATAAGTCTCCTTTTACGAAGGAGGATAGAGAGGAATAAAAAAAAATAAAAAATAAAAAAAAAAAACCCAACCTAACCTAACCTAACCTAACCTAACCTAACCTAACCTAAACCTAATCTAGGCAAACCTAACCTGTCCAAACCACATAATACGATCACACCTAAGCCTAACCTAACCTAACACTTAAATATTCTTTTTAAGGTGATTATTATTATTTTTTTTTTTTTTTTCAACGCACGTTTCGTGTAGATTGGACCTAAATGAATATTTTCATTATACAGCAGTTCTATCCGCCACCAATAGGTTGCGAGATAAATGGCCTTGAACATTTTTAATTCACCACTGACCATAATAGGAAGAAATAGGGGTTAAAGTATGAAATTGCCGTTTTATTGCAATAGGTTCTTTG
>NW_020653862.1:0-10728 GCF_003589595.1 Hyposmocoma kahamanoa
AAACAATTTAGATTTTCAGTACAAATCGGCAATTTCATACTTTAACCCCTATTATTTAAGCATAAGTACTTTATTAATGTTTGGTGTTCAAAAGTAATATTTGGTCCTCTTTTTTATTATTCATCTTTGCTTTTAACGACTGATGACATTTATAACCAGTTTATCTTTTGATATTGATGTCCTAATAAATCTTGGTTGCTTGGTTGCGCCCTCTATTCAGTAGGTTAGATACTTAGGTTAGTACATGAAGAAGTAGAAGCCAATTTGATTGAGTTTCCGAACATGTTTTCAGATCAAATTATGTCATAATTAATACAATATTAGTATACTAATATAATCAACATTTACTTAGTTTTAAAAAAGAATATCTAATTTTTATTTTTAATGCTCATTTGTCTGAGTTTTGAGACCCAACGCAAAACTGTCAAGTTAATTTATACAAATCGAACATTCTTTGCGTAGCTAAGACTAGATTAAAATATCCATTGACTTAATTTAATTCATATCTCAGAGAAAATGGATCAATAATTAAAAAAGAAGACCGTTTAGATTTTTTGCCTGCTGCTTTTACAAATTTAAAATCATCATTGAAATACATACCGTTACAAATTTCCCATTTACCTACACCGACAATTAATAGGCGAACGTAAATGGAAAATTTGAGTTCTGTTCTTATCTACGTAGCTTTATTTCCCTCTAATACTTTCTTTTACTTTTGTTCTGGACGACGTATATTTCAAATTTCGAATTGTGTTCAATATAGCTTCATCCTTAGAATAATAACGCATAGAAACCTAGCCCGTACACGCTATGTGAGGCAAATTGTAGGGCGCCCTATGGGCCTACACGAGCGAGCGGGCTGTCAGTGGTCAAGGTCAAGTTGCACCGCGAGCAGCTCAAAAATTTTTGCTAAAAATTACGAAATGTGCGGTAATTGGGTTTAAAAATAGATCAGACAAATATAAAATAGACACTAACATCACATTCCATAAGGAAGTAACGCGTTTCAACTTGTATTTTTATGTAAATATTCACTAAAACAGTGAATTAATTTCGTTGCAACAAGATACGAAAATGTTGCAAAGTAACGGGATTTTTCTCCCCATTTTGCTATTCTATTTCAAAATAATTATATTACGTAATTTTTTGAGAATAGGCAATATCGCGACGGTTGCAAAATTTCTACAAATGTACACTGCCGCAACAACATTGTAGGGAATTTACGTTAGCTATTTTTACGAAATATATTTAGTATTTGCCTTCATTAGTTTCATGTGAAAAATCATTATTCTTGTTCATCATACACTCATTTAAAAAAATTGTCTTGCCCAGACTCAAAAGTTCTTAACTAAAATTATTTCAGGAAACTAACACTGACTAAAAAGTCATCGTCAATTCTCCAAAATCGTGTATAAATAACTTTCAGGTTCAGGTTCTTTATTGTTATCGTGTACTTTTCATGTAAACATACCCACAGATAATATCAGGCTATTTATATATTCAAATTCGATAGTCGCACTTAAACTCGCTTGTAGGTTTTTGTTCATATATGAGTTAAATAAATTTAATAAGGTGCTTACAGATTTGCTCGACATTGTCGATCGACAGTAACGATTGAGAATTATAGACGTTTTCGAGGAGTTTTAGAGTGCTTATTACGAATGTAGCATTAATTTCTAAATCCAAGATGGTTGACAACAATTTTCAAAAATGTATTTTTTAAGGAAATGCCATGTATATCTAAATACAAGATGGCGGACAAGACTTCTAATTCTTCTTCTTCTAATTCTTCGCCAACTTGGATTTAGAAGTATGTGCTATATTCGGAATGAGCAGCCCCAAATACCTCGAAAACGACACCCAACTTGCCATTATTCGAAATTTCATGTCCGCCATCTTAGATTTAGAAATAAGTGCTATATTCCTAATGAGCACCCCCAAACACCTCGAAAACGATCCCCAACTAGCCATTACATGAAAAATCGTGCCCGCCATCTTGGATTTAGAAATGAATGCCATATTCGTGATGAGCACCTCGAGTACCTCGAAAACGATTCCCATATTGCATTTATTTGAAAAGACGTGTCCGCCATCTTGGATTTAGAAATGAGAAAAGTCGTGTCCTCCTGAATACACGAATTCAGATGCCATCAAATGCCATTTCCATAAGGATTACCAAAAATAAATTTTTGAAAATTCCTGTCACTTGACGTTGTCGATCAACAGTAACGATCGACAAAATCGAGCATATCTGTAGGCACCTGATCGACAGTAACGATCGACAAAATCGAGCAAATCTGTAGGCACCTCTAACTTAACGATGAGTTAAGCAAGATACAATTTCCCCACTTTTGAGGGAAATGTTATTCCATGGCATCATTTTTTGTATATTTGTGTGCGTGCCGACGAGCGTAAATACAAGTTACTTACGCCTACATGAATATGATTTTTGCCTCACTTGTGACAGTTCGTTTTTTATAAAACTATCATTCTATGCGTTATTATTCTAAGGCTTCATCATTATAAATATAAAGATTTATAATCAGAGCCGAAAAGATGGCCTATAGCCGCCATACAAATGTCAAGGTCTTCTATTAAGGGAAGTATTAGAGATAGGTAGGAGGTGCTGGAAGGAATGTCATAGAGGGTAACAGTGGTCAAATGCCTGTGTCAACAAAAAATTCAAGATGGCGAATTCAAATGGCAGCCGAAGAGAAACTTGCTTCGATTCGGCTGAAAATTGGCATGCTGAGGTCTGAGCTGAGCTGTTTAGGAGTTCTTAATCATAATTCGGGGTCAAAACTGTTCTCCCCATTTTGTAATATGGCTGCTTTCAAGCTTCTTTTTCGTTAAAAATAGCTGCCCAAAAAGACTAGTTCTATTTCAACTGAAAATTGACATGTGGTCAAAATCAGTCGGTACGGCTGCGGGCGCAGGCGGCGTCGGCGAGCAACTACTCTCGTTTGCTACATTTTTGTTAAAGTTCACTCAGGATTGCACACTACACTAACAACGTCACTTTCTAAAGTCTCGTTCATACTAACCAATGACGTAGTATTTAACACTATTTTCCGCCTGCGCCCGAAGCCGTACTGAGTGATCGGGCTGCCAGGGCTTTAGCGCGAAGTTTCTTAGTCACCGCCGCTCATCTCTTAATTGAAGACCACAAACAGGTTCGGAACATGTCCAGCAAAATTCGGCTTAAATAGGTACGTGACATTTATCCATTAGGTTAGTTAATAGGTTTCGTTTTAAAGAAAATAACCCTGTAACACTAGAAATTTTAAGTCTATTACTTCAAAATATAATTATGATGAAATTATAGCCGGCTGACAGCGGCACCTACATTTGTCAAGCGCCCAGATATCTAGGACAACCAGGATCCGAGTTGAGAGTGTCACTCAGCGTCGATGCTACACGTAAGTGTTTGTACTATATCAATCCATTACTGGGCTCGTATCTCTCCTCTATGGTGAGGGTTTTGGGCATTAGTTACTTTATTTCCAACATATATCCACATGAGCCTTTAACTGTTCCGTAGTGGACAGACCATGGACAGACCGGTTGGCGATCATAGCAAAGCTGCTGTCTAATACAAAGTAACGTAAATCGTTAATGAAATCTCCAACACGCCTGTGACGAGAAGGTATGATATAAATATGATACGATTGACTAGGTCATTTATTTCTAGCGATCTACAAACCACAACCGCCTGCGTTCGATTCATGTAGAGCTCACGAAGCCACCTGTGGCAATGGACAATGCATATCTAAGACGCAAGTCTGTGATGGCCGTAGAGATTGCACCGACGGTTCCGACGAGGATTCTTGCCGTATGTGTTTAAAATCTTATATTAATTCTTTTAATTACAGTTTTGCAGGACTGGATTTTGCCAGGCCCGTCGATCTGTGTAATTTTTTCCTATGTAGTTTTAAAATCACTGTTTGACTTGCACCGTAACGGCTGTTCTTTCCGTCCGAATGTATACTAATAACTGAAAATGTTATCAACAACTCCATGTATAGTCTATTTTTCGGAATCTCAAGTAAAATGAAAATGGGGCATGGTAAGCTAGAAGACGTCGGTTCGAATTCGGCCGGATCGAAGGAATTTTTTCTGAGTCTTCGATCTTTGTATTAATAATTATAACAAACTAGTGGAGTAATTTCACAAAAAATAATTGAATATCAATTCAATAAAAATTTTAAATACAGCGAATAGCGACATCTCTCGCCAGGTCTCGTAACTGTAAAGGTACTAACTGGGTGATAAATCTTTCATAGATTTCTCATAGATGGCGCTACGACTAAAATGCCGTTGAAAAAACCAAATACAAAGACACGACGCAAGCACATAGAAAAATTCGTGAGGTCCGCTGGTCGTTCCGTGGCTTAGTTGGTATAGCGTCTGACACGGTAAGCTAAAAGACGTCGGTTCGAATCCGGCCGGATCCAAGGAATTATTTCTGAGTTATAATAAAATGAAAATGTTCTCGGAAACTTTATTCGACCTACCACGATTTTCTGAAAGGTATCAATGAAAGATGTCAAGCACGTACTAATAAATAACGTCATTGCAGATAACAATGGCTTGTGCGAACCAAATCAATTCCAGTGCGCGAACCGGAGATGTGTCCTGAAGACATGGTTGTGCGACTCCGAGGATGATTGTATGGACGGTTCTGATGAACAGAACTGTGGTGTTGAAAGTAGTCGACAGATGTGCACCCCTGTGGAATTCAAATGTTTGAGCAACGATCAATGTGTACCGAAGAGTTTCCATTGTGATGGACAGTCGGATTGCAGAGACGGTTCTGATGAAATTGGATGTGGTAAGAATTTTCATACAATTTTCACTGTTTTATTTATTTATTCATGGAAAACCAATAGCTTCTTGCATTTAATAAAAACAAGAAAATAAGCATAAAGCCAATTACACCTATAGCTTCAGACAAATCATACACGAGTATTCAACAGCGAACAATAAACAGTATTTATTAACAACATGCACTTAAATAAAAATATCAAACCAAAACCTGCGCTAATGACAAATTATTTAATAAAATTAAATAGAATGTCCGTGACTCTACGCTTTAGCGCATCAACATTACAATTGAATATATCAACATCCAGGTCATGATTGCTCAGCACACTATCCAAGCTCTTTACAGCGGTAGGTAGACGTTACTTGGGTATCATATGAAAGGTAAAAATTTCGACAACCACTTTAAACACACAGACCCATAGTTCGCACTAGGGAAACCCTGTATCGCGGGTGCCATGGACGCTCACATAAACAAACTACAAATTACACCCAAACTCACGAGAGAAATAAATGTAGGCCATACAAATATTTCTCCCGGCCCGGGAATCGAACCCGCGACCTTTGAGTGGCAGTTCTGTATAGTAACCGTTCGGCCACGGAGGTAGTTACCGTCAAAGTTAGAATATTTTACTCGTAGTTCCTACACAATACCACATAATAGTTCCTATAAAATAGATTCGGTAATAAAGTGATCAGCTGCTACTGAGACAGTTTCCGAAATAGCTGAATTAGTTTCTGACAGCAAAGACGTTGCGGTGGTGAATGAGGCAAATAACGAATAGAATTGACGAGGGATGGACACTTAGATAGGGCAAGGGTGAAAAATTAAAACAAAGAATTTAAATAATTTATCATAATGTAAGTTCGTTTTTTCAAGCGAGTTCTTAATTTTAATTCTCAGCACCAGTGCACATTACGAAGCCACCAACCCCTTCAAACATAAGGCTCACCGTCGGTGAAACGCTAACTTTAACGTGTGAAAGCGTTGGTATTCCCGTGCCTCTCATATCATGGAGATTGAACTGGGGACATGTCCCTTCACAATGCGTTGCGACAAGCATTAATGGAATCGGAAAACTTATTTGTCCTTATATGCAGGTATTGATACTTATTTCTTAATTAATATTATGTAGCCGAACATGAAACTTCAATAACTTATTTTAAATTGTCTATTACTATTTTTAATTACCGTAAAATAATATTAAACATTTTATTACAAGTTACAATAAATTGTAATATTTTGGTTTGCCGTTTTTAGCCAGAGCATAGTGGCGCATATTCTTGCGAGGGTATCAACAATATAGGCACAGTGTTCGCTTACCCTGACGCCATCGTTTTCGTTAGTCAGACCGATGTGTGCCCTGCTGGATTCTTTAACAGGTAAATGTCGTTACTTTTATCGTACTACATAGTAGTAGTCTGTCCTTAGTATGATTTCAGGCTATACCGCGGTACAATATTACTCCTTCCATTATCCATATTGCGAAGCAATTTTAGTTTTTTTACTTATGTTGACTACTTTTCTTGAACCGGATGCTCAATACGCAGCGGTACAGCTGGGTTACCAGTTAAGTAATTAACATTCTTGAACGCTACCTTGAAATAAAAGCGTCATAAAATGTTTTTAATGTTTTTTTATCCATATACCCATTACTACTTCGTCTCTCTAAATGCACTCATAAAATGGTCTTAGCCTAAGAGGCCGATCTCAGGAAATAGTATCGGGATATTTTCGACTCTCTAGTAAATGTAGTCATCTAATTAACTAGTAAAAACCCCGTATTTTGTAAATTATTAGTCGCCTCGTCATGACTACGTATTTCTCGATAATTTGTACCTACCGTAGCATATTCAGAAGCCATATAGAAGTTAAGTTCACTGCAATATTTCTCTGTATTTATTTGAAACATTATCGATACTCGATCCAGCGAAGCGCAGTCAGAGAGCGAGTGTATCCGGTGCTTCTGTTTTGGAGAGTCGACCCAATGCCGCAGTGCGGACTTGTTTACATACAACATGCCGACGCCCCTGGGAGAAGGTGGCACCCGTCTGGTCGACGTCAAGGTGACGAATGGACAAATTGAAATCGACAAGAAAGTCAGCAACCAATACTTTTATCAGCCTTTATGGAATGGAGCTACTGTGAGTATCAATGAAATTATTAGTAATAGACATTGAAATATCAAAGAAACTGCGTGTGCAAAAATCATTTATGAAACTCTCGTAAGAATTACGCTAAGTGCATTCTCCCACGCACAAATTATCACAAAAAACCTGGTTCAAGTAGCGCCACTGTGTTGAATTTGGATTTTTTTACATTATCGAATCGTAGTTATTATTCTGTTGTTACTATTTATTATAGATTACCAAACTGGACAATTACGGTAATAATTGGTATCCATCGTTAACATCGGACACGCATCCTTACCTAACTTTACCGGAGACATACAACGGCAACCAGCTGACGTCATATGGCGGGCACATCAACTACAATTTCTCCCCGCATAAACCAGCGAGATACTCGAGTGATAGTTCACCAGAGATTATTATCAAGGTAGCATTAATAATTTCCTTTTCATCAAGTTTTGACTACTGTAGTAGAAATTCTATATTTTATGTTTAGTCAGTTCAACGGACCATAAGTATTTATTTATATTTAAATCGAACCAAACCATGCGGGTTGGGGAGCATGTTTTTGTAGAATAATGTCGATCTCCAATATAACTATTGTAAGCAATGGAACGTTTCAGGGCAAATATGAGACATTAGTACACATCGTTCCTGGTGGCAGACCAAGACAGATCACCGTTAAAGCCCGACTGACTCCTGAGAATTGGATGAAAGTTACCCCTAGCGGACTAACTTCCACGACACGAGAGGACATAATGATGGCGTTAGTCTCTTGTTATTCAATGGTTTTGTGTAGTATGTAGTATGTAGCCATCATCATGACGTCATTAACAACTTTACATTTTTTTTGTGGATTCTAAATTTGATTATAAATATATACATATTATGATACCTATTCTAAATCCAGATTGAGAACCTACTTTAAAGCCTACTTTAAATATTACACTTGTGGTACCATATTACAGTTTGGACAACATTGAAACTATTCTCCTGCGTGGAGATTTTAATAATGCCGGCACGAACATCACTGACTTCTCCATGGAATCTGCGCAGCACATCAACGTTGGCTTGGGAGCCGCAAACCTCGTCGAAGAGTGCACTTGCCCCCCTGGATATGAGGGTCTCTCTTGTCAGGTTGGAACGGACTTTAACATCTATATATGTGCATTTCCTGCTATCCATAAAACTTTCAGAGGCCTTATAGGGGATTTCGTTTTATCTTTCAAATTTGGCAAATTGTTTTTATGATAAAATGCACTTTAATAATGAATGTAATGATATCACTCTTCTCGATGAAGACAATCATTCATAAATAGTTAATAGGTAGTATGATTGGTTATTTCTGAACAATACCGTAAAACATAACGAATTTGTATTTTTCCAGAAATGTGCCGCCGGGTACGTTCACGACCATTCAGGTCCCTGGCTTGGCGCATGTGTACGAGAAAGGCAATGTCCGCCAGGAGAATATGGTTACCCCAATAATGGAATGGGCTGCAGACCCTGTCCTTGCCCACTCACCAATCCTGACAACCAGTTCGCAAGGACTTGCTCTGTTGGCCCTGACGGTGATGTCATTTGCGATTGTCTTCCAGGGTAAGTGTCTTTTGATTACAGAACTAACCTTACAATCAGATAATAACTACTTACGCAAGGATGCCTGAATAGATTAAAGCTATCAAGTTGCGAAATATGTAATTTCTTTTAGGGACAACTACTACTATTTCTGGGCGGTCTTTGCCCCATCGAGTATACATATGATGAAAATAGAGACGAAATATCATTTAATTTTTTTTTTAAACTATTCTGCCAAATCATTACGGTGACAACCGCGCTCCGATGGCCAGCCTTGAATTCGAAACAATTGATGCGTGTAGTCAATTGTTTCACTTCAAATCGACCAATTTAACTTGAGCTTTGTTATAATGGACGAAAATTGAAAAATTACATATTTAATATTTAATTATCGATGAAATGTAATTTCGTTTGTTTTGTAATTAGATATTTTGCTGTTTTTCCGATACCACCAAACGAAACAGTCTGTTATTATTAGAGATATTATCTTTATTACAATAAATACAGAATATTTTTGGAATATACGGAGATATACACACAGGTGTTGGCGCTGTACTATTTCAGCTTTCTAATTTGTGATTTCAGCGCAAATGAGACTTGATACTTAAAAAACATTAAAAAAGATATAAATTTCATTTGCCTGATGAGTATTTAGTATTTCGTCTCTATTTCTGGTTATATACTCGATGGTTTACTCTAATGTTTGTGCCTCAATTTCTTTCTTTCAACAAAATATTTTTTATCGATGATGATCTAAATCACTAACTGAACTTCATTGACAGTTACACAGGTCGCAATTGCGAACGCTGCGATCGCGGATACGTGGGTAATCCTCTGATACCTGGAGACTCCTGCAAGATCCCTGTGCCCAGCAATTGCAACCCCGTAGGCACCTTACGCTCACCTATGCCAAATGAATGTCAATGCAAGGACCATGTTACCGGCAGATATTGTGATCAGTGCAAGAACGACTCGTTTTATCTTTCTGCTGATTTTAGGTACGTCTAAAACAAGAACCTTAAAAAAATCATGACACTTCACTAACAGATGACACCATCTCGAATGTGCAACGAGTTTGTAATGTGTAGTTTTGTATTTCTCATTCGGATCCATCCAAGTATCCAAATATCCAAGTATAACTGTTTTGTAAACCCTGCTGTCTACTGTTAAATGGAGTACAAGTTGAAGTTTAACACAATAAAAACATTTCAGACAAGGCTGCGCTCTATGCTTCTGTTCAGGCGTGTCTCAGCAATGCCAGAGCAGCAATTTACGCCGCAAGACAAACAACGTTCGTTTCAACTCTCAAGATATCGCAGACCAAGTCAAGATCTATACCAGTGCACCTTCGTCTCCTGGTATCGGCGTTAGATACAATGCGCCAGTCCTAACTTCCTTGCAACCACGTTTGCTCAGAGGAGAATTAGGACTGACAGATTTAGATAGGTCACAAAATAACATTTACTATTGGAGTTTACCGTTGAGGTAGGTATGGTTTGGAAAATGTACCATTAGAAACTTTTTCATAAAAGAGAGAATTTAATAACGTAACATAAATAGATTTTAATCACATTGAACTACTTTGATTAATTTGTGCGTTATATCGCGATAAAGAAACATTAAAGACGAAAGCAAGGCGTACCCACACTGTTTACGCTCGTGTGTCAGGTGACAATGTCTGTAACTTTAGGTCTTGATATTCGCAATTGCACATTGAGATTTTGGTACATTGCACACGAGCTTGTTTCGAAGGTGCTTCTCATTACATGTCTTCGTTTTTGTAACTGACTTTGTTGAATTGATTAAATTTCAAGGTAGGTAACCTGTTCTTTGTTTTTGTAGCTTTATCGGCGATAAAGTAAAGTCTTACGGAGGTTTCTTACGGTACACACTCAGACAAATCCCGCCTCCTAATAGTTACAATTCTCGTAACAATGCTGCCGACGTTCTGCTTATGAGTGTAAGTTACAATCTTCATGATGTTAATATTTATTTTCTCATTCTGAAAAAAGAATAAAAGGATAAATACGTGAGGCGCACTATAAATTTCCGGAATGAATAAGAAAGAAATACTATAAGTGGTCAGAAATGAATTTATTGTTTCTCAAAATATTCTCCGTTAGCGTTAATGCACTTTTTCATACGAATGAACCAATTTTGAAAACATTTATGCCACTCCTTCGTGACAATCTCTGAAAC
>NW_020653863.1:0-11476 GCF_003589595.1 Hyposmocoma kahamanoa
ATACGATCAGATAATAATCATATCATTAAAATGCTCGATAAGTCAATCTTTTTATCACCTATAACAAAAGATGAAGTAAATCGGGAAGTGACGTCATTAACAAAAAAACAAACTCGGAAAGTTATGATGAAATTGGCACGAAAATGGTAAAAGTTAGTGAAACAATATCAAAATAAAATACGTGTTAACTCATTTAATTAATTTATCATTTACTTCGGGGACTTTCCCTAAATCTCATATAAAAATAACATTTATATAGTTCTTTTGCTATAACTGTAAAATCGTTGCAAAATTTAGAGATCAAAACCGGCAAGTAATTTTACTTATTTTTACTATCGAAGGCATAAAAATTTTCAAATTGGCACTTTTGCATTCCGTGTCCATTTTTTAGTGAAGTAAACAACAAAATATTCATAATTATTTGTGTTTTAACTTAGTTTAAGTTGCAGCCGTTGTTGCACTTGTCTCGATAAGTGCAACAACATATTCCAGTGCGAAAAATAACTGTTTTCTCATGCGCGAACGTAAACGTAAAAATATAAAGTTTAGGTTAATTTGAACATTAGTGAGTAGTTGTAATTATCATCAGGACTCAAAGGAACTGTTTATAAGTGAGTTTTTTGTATATTCCGAACGTTTCGCTTTTCGTTGAGTTGGTGATAAGGTAAGTACCTGTTGAAGTGTGTTGTTGTTTGCAGTTTTGTTGATTGAAGTTCTGTTGTTTGGCATTGACTTAGACGTAGTTTCGTGCGTACGAGGGTAACGGTCGTATGTATAGGTTTATGTTGTTATTTATGTTGAGTGTATCAACATATTGAAACTTGTTATAAAACTATAATACCATGGCCTATTTGAATTGCGTTTATTTTTCTTTCGTATTTTTGTTTATGTTTGGAAACAAATACTAGGAGTAGTTCTATTTAAATAGGGGAAAGGTGTACCAGGTGATCCCCTTAAGGGAGAATGGTGGTAGTTTAAAAGATATTCAGCTTAAAGTAGATGTAAAAGCGTTGAATGATAGAAAATTTATCTATTTACATATTGTCTTACTGAAAACGTTTTATTTTTTGATCTTTCATTATTATATTTGATTATTTTTAAAACGCTACTAAAGGTCACCCTGGTGTCCAAGACGATCCTAAGGATATGGGCAAGATGATCCAGGGGATCACCTTGCCTCTATTTAGGAAAATTTCTATGTTTTACAACAACTTTTTAGACTTAACAAAGTCCTCACTTATGTAATCTAGGTATATGAAACAACAGTTACGGAACGTCGAGAACAAATAATCCTAATTAATTTATATCTTACAGGTACCTAAGGGTGGGCGATATTGTTCTTTATGGCAAGTTGATATCCATCCTCGTCTCCATTTCTTTAATGTACTTTACGAGTTCTATTTCCTGTTTAACACATCTGATGAAAACAGTTTTTCTTTCACCTAAATATTTCATTGACCTGTCAGACCCTTTATTTTCACCGTTAGCCCGTCTTTTTAATGACATAACGCGTACCTACTGCGAATTATTTACTTGCCGATCTATGTGGCGTCCTACTTTTAACGCCTCTAGTTCTTTAGATCAGTCTTCCGACCACCAACCACGAATGGTTTTTCTTTTACAATTACGCGGCCTGGTCTAAAACAAGAAAAAGCATTTATATTTGTTATTAATCGAGATCGATCATGTAAACGAAATCCAGTCTTCTACTATTTTATTCGTATTGCAAGCTATTTAATTAAGAGGTTTAAGTACTCAGAAAAACATACAAATTCAATATGGTCCGTTAACAATGCATACAGTACAAGATGATCCCCACGAATGATCACACCAAAACCATAATCATCTTGCCCCAATTTGCTTATTTTTATTTTTTGTTCGGCAAAATAACGTGTGTGCTGTCTACTGTTACCACACCATTAAAAAAGTAAATAGAGTATTATACAAAGCCACCAATACAAAAATCTTAGCAATTGATTGCTTAGAATGGAAGTTGCCTAAGCTTTTAATCAACTTTACCTTAGATCAAACTCAAACAGTTTTTGTTTTTTTCCACAAAAGATGAACTCGTCACTCACATCGCTATTACGAATTGACATTGAGGGCTACATTTTAGTGAAGAAAATATCTACATGACTACTGACACTAGTTTCGATACAATTGAAAAGGATCATCTTACCTCCAGGGATCATCTCGTACACCTTTCCCCTACTGCCAAATAACAACATTTAAATATCTTTTGTTTTGTTCCTTATTGCTAATAAATTTATAATATGAAGCGATCACGTAAATTAGTAAAATCAAAATCTTATAAAGTCGAAGCTCCCACTAAACGTGATTGGCCTGCTTTGCGTAGAAAACGAACGTTAGCAATTAATCGATTATCAAAAATCTCGGAAGTCGCACAGTCAGCTGATAACAATGAATACGCTCTTGAGATATTTCTCGCTTATTATTCAGACATTCAGATATTTTCACATTTCGAAGATGCTCATGAGGACATCTTATTCCTTTTGAGTCCTGAATGCACTGCTGAACAAGATCAAATTTATGCGAGATTCGATGAGTGCTACTACAATATTACTATTCATAAAAGATTAACGGCATCCAATATCAATTCACATCCTCCTCACAAAACTAAAGGTCAATCACCCTAATGTTTTAAAAGTAAAATTACCTAAAATTAATTTGCCTACATTTGATGGGAATTCAAAATTATGGGCCGAGTTCTATGATGTTTTTAATTCTTTAGTACATGAAAATGAAACACTTTCGTATACTGAACGGATGCATTATTTAGTGTCAAGTCTTAATGGTGAAGCTTTGACTTTAATTCGAACTTTTCCGTTCACTGGTGCTTATCATCAAGAAGCCTACGACGCTTTCATTTCGAGATATAAGAATAAGCGCGAAATTGCTTTTACTTGTTGGAGGGAAATAATTTCAGATTTGCGTCGAGTTCTTGACAACTTTATTGAAAATTTATCTATTTTGAAACGTCAAGGACTACCAGTACAATAGTGGGATTTCCTTTTGTGTTATCATGTTCTATCAAAAATAGATTCTAAATTGCGGTGTTCATTCGAGCAGGAGCATCCCAAAATTTTCCAGTGTTTCATGATTTAATTGAGTTCATTTACAATCGATGTAATTAGCGCGACCGTAACGCTCATTTTCAAGCTAATGATCGTGAGCGTACCGTACCTAACAAACAAAAAGGTCATACCACAAATTTACCGCTTTGAAAGTCTCATTACAGTAACCGTTCTAACACGTCAGTGTTTTTATCTGAAACTGAAAGCCCGGTTAAAGTGTCGTCGTGACCATCTTGTAGTAATCATTTCAGGGTCAGTAAATGTTTAGTTTGTGCGGAAGAGCATTCGATTAATCGGTGTCAACAATTCCTTAGTAAACTTGTGTCTGATCGCTGACAGTTTGTTCAATCTAATAAATTATGTTATATCTGTTTAAAAAACACACACTTTCTCAATGAGAATCCTTATTCAAATCGAGAAACTGTCATAAGATTAATAAGATTCATATATTTAGGTTAAATTTTTATACAAAGTAAATTTATCTTTATAAGAAACATCATACTCTCCTTTACATGGATGCTGTGATTTCACTACGAATACTTTTACTTCGGATAAACGCAACAACGAACCTGTTATATCTCAACCGACTGTTTCGCAACCTAGCGTTTTAACCGACATTGGTAGTAATTCACTAGTCATGCTTTCAACTGCTAACATAAGCATTCGGGATTCATCAGGTAATATGCAAATGTTCCGTGCACTTATTGACTTGGGCAGTCAGGCTCATTTCATAACCGAACGTGCAGTTGTCCGTTTAGGTTTCCGTAAAGTATCCTCACCCAGACAAATTACCAAGCCAAGCTTCTGCTGCGGTCTCTGGTGTAATTCAGTTAGGTATAGGTAATTCTCGTTACGTTCTTTTCAACATTAAAGCCTTTACCTTGCCGAACATATGCAGTCACATTCCAACGGTTAAACTAGACAAATCTTCGTGGCAGCATTTACATAATCTAAATTTAGCAGATCCAAATTGTCACTTACCTGGTCAAAATGGACCTTCTTATTGGTGCAGAAATCTTCTCTTCGCTTCTTCTCACGGGAAAACACACTGGAGGATCCGATCACCCATCCGCTTTAAACTCGGTATTCGGCTGGATTCTCTTAGGAAACGGTCGTTGTTCAAAGGCTTCAGAAGATTATAACTATTTCCTTCTAACAGATAATTCTCAACTTCTTAGTCAAGTTAAGAAGTTCTGGGAGAGAAATAATATTCCTCAATCCAGTAAACTGACACCGGACGAACTTCTATGCGAAGACCATTTCGCAAATCACGTGTCGCGTGACATCTCGGGTACATACATAGTGAGCTTGCCTTTTAAAGATAAGGACAAGTTTCCTTATTTTCCTGGTTCCCGTGAATCAGCCTTACGTCGCTTTTATTCTTTAGAGCTTAAACTTGCCCAAAACGAAACTTTACATAAACAATATTCTGAGTTCATGAAGGATTATTTGGATAACGGACATATGAATAAGGTATCTCAGGGATATACAAAAGGGTCGTTATTATATACCCCATCACTACATTTTAAGACCAGAAAGTGTATCTACGAAATTACGCGTGGTCTTTGACGCCTCAGCTGAGGGTTCGCGTAGGATTTCGCTGAATGACGCTTTACTCATAGGTCCGAAGTTATAAACGAATATTCTTTTGGGTTTTCGTGTGTATTCTATAGTTTTCACTGCTGATATGCGACAAATGTACCACCAAATTGTAATTGAAAAGGCTAATCGAGATTATCAGCGTATCTTTTAAACTCACTGATCCAGTTCAGGAATTTCGCTTAAACACAGTCACCTACCGTGTGTCTTCGGCACCTTATCTAGCATGTAGAATCATTCAACAATTAGTAGAAGACGACTCTAGTGACTTACTGCTGGCTCGTAGTACTTTGTCTTCTGGGCTGTATGTAGATGACGTTGTCACAGGACAGCCAGACTTAAAATCAGAACTGAAGGCTAAATGTGAAGACATAACGCTACTCAAAAGAGGACAATTCGAGCTCCGCAAGTGGGCTAGCAATTTTCCGGAACTTTTATCCGATTTACCTCCTGAGCATTGTCTTACTGATTTTGTCTCAATGGATATAGAGGACAATAATACTCTCAAAGTCTTAGACTTAAAATAGAATCTTTTAAAGTTTTTGACGTGAAGCTAATGCCTCGCGAGTGCTCTAAACGCACTATCCTTAGTGAGCTTGCACGTATTTTTGACCCTCTTGACTTTCTAGTACCTGTAACTCTTCTCGCTATGAGTTACATTCAAAAACTGTGGTTATTAGGCATTGGATGGTGTGAGACTCCTCCCAGTGAAATGGTTCTTTTGTGGAAACGCTTTTATGATCAAATTCCCTTAATCAAAACTCTCGAGATTTCACGTTGTGTTTTTTCTAAGGACATGATTTCTCGTGAAATTCACGGTTTCAGTGATAGTTCAGAGATTGGCTATGGAGCAGTGTGTACTTGCGCATCTCAATCGCCTCTGACATCAGAGTATTCTTCATTTGTGCTAAATCTCGCGTCTCCCCAAATAAGTGTATCAGTCTTCCTCGTTTAGAATTGTGTGTCGCTGTATTGCTTGCTGACATTATCAAATACGTTAAAGAATTGTATTCCCCTGTGTTCAATATTACAAACACATTCGCATGGTCAGATTCCACAGTTGCTTTGTCATGGATTCGTGCTCCTTCTTCTCAATGGAAGACTTTCGTGGCTAATCGCGTAAGTCACATCCAAGTCACGGTTCCTAATACTGAATGGCGTTATGTGCCTACGAGTGAAAACCCTGCAGACACCGCATCCCGAGGCCAAATTCCCGCTGAGTTAGTCCACAGTACTTTATGGTGAGCGGGGCCCCAGTGGCTCGCTCAATCTTCCGCTACTTGGCCTCAGTTGGACTCAACCAATACTCATGATAACACTGACGCACAAAAAAGAGGAAAAAGTCCATTCTTTTGTTGTCTAAGATGAAACCATACTAGATAGGTTTATCAATAAGTACTCTTCCATTCGTAAAGCACAAACAATCTTAGCATACTGCCGTAGGTTCATGCATAACTGCCGCAACCGTGAATCTCGAGAGACTCAGTCGTTTCCAACTCGTCTGGAACTTTACGACGCCTTATTGGTTTACGTAAAAAGAGTTCAATCCGTTCAGTTCGCTGATGAAATTAAAAAACTAAAGAAAAACTCCTGCAAAAACAAATGCGCAAACTTAATCCCTTTTTAGGTGGCAGTTCATCGTGAGAATTTTCACCCTGGTATAAATACAATACTGTACCTCATTTCGCAACAGTTTTGGATTATGTCTCCAAAGTTTTCGATTAGGCATTATCTATCAGACTGTGTACCCGGTTTTCATATCAAGCCCGTTCCGCTGCAACCATTTATGAGCGATCTCCCCGCTCCACGCATTAACCAAGTTAAACCTTTTTGTATAGTCGGGGTAGATTCCGGTAGTCCCTTTCATATTCGGCAGGGTCGACATAGAAGTCTTCGGCGGGAGAGGCAGAGGTTGGGCGGTACCGGCAGGCGCCCACATCTCCATCGCAGGAGTATCGGTCCCGGTCAAGTCCCAGATGAAATACCTGGGCCTTGTCCTGGACCGGCGATGGAACTTCAGGGAGCATTTCCGGCAACTTGCTCCCAGAATAGTGGGCGACACATCGGCTTTGGGTCCCGAGATTGGGCTCCTGCCCAATCTCGGGAGGCCGGGAGCCCCATGCAGAAGGCTATACGCCGGGGTGACCCGAAATATGGCCTTATACGGGGCTCCCATTTGGAGTGGGGCCTTATCAGCGGCGGCGAAATCGCTGCTGAGGAGGCCCCAGAACGTGGTCGCCCTGCGGATGCGCAGGGCGTACATGACGGTGGCTTGCGCTGCCGCATGCGTCCTCGCCGGTACTCGGAGGTCCACGCCTACCGGCGGGGAATGGAGGACCGAGGCGAGCGCCCTGCTCCCCAAGAGATCGAGCGGGAGCGCCGCCTCGCGGCGCAACGCACGCGGGACCGGTGGAAAGAGAGCTTGGTGGATCCCCCCTATGGAGCTCGTACCATAGGGGCGATCCATCTTGTCCTCGTAGAGTGGGTGAACCAGTCCCACGGGCCACTGTCGTACCACCTTGTGCAGGTGCTGACCGGGCATGGCTGCTTCGCTACCTACACAAGGTGGCGAGGAGGAAACCGTCCCCGTTGTGCCACGAGTGCGGGGCTGCGGATGACACCGCGCAGCACACCCTAGAGGTGTGCAGCCGGTGGGATGAGCAGCGCCGTACCCTGACGGGGACAATAGGGCAGGACCTCTCGCTGCCGAGCGTGGTTGCCGCCATGCTCAGGGAGGAGTTCTGGGAGGCGGTGGCATCCTTTTGCGACGAGGTTATGTCGCAAAAGGAGGCTGCGGAGCGGGTGCGCGAGGACGCGGCGGACGCGCACCCGCTTCGGCGCAGACGTGCGGGGAGAAGGCGAGGGCGGTTCGCTGCTCGCCTGATCCCCTAGTGAGGCCGGCGGGCTCTAGACAGGGACTCCGGAGCCTGCGTTGCACGGACTCACTCGTCTTGGGGGCGGGTCGGAGGACAACTGACCTGCCCTACCGTTGGCGCGGGAGCCCTGGAGCAAGATAGGCCGGGCGGCGTCGTAGTGAATGTGCACCTACCCCACGGCGCCGACTCAACCGGCGGGAGGTAAACCCCCCTGGGTTTACCTCCCGCCGGTTTTAGTGGGGTAGGCCCTCCAGTCTGGAGGGAGAGTCCCCACATAACCCCTGAGTCTCCCTGGGCTCAGGGGTATCTATAAAGATTTCCCCCGTAAAATAAAGGGTCGACATAGAGGAGCCAAGATAGGAAAGGCCTATGCGTGTGCTTCGCGACAAAGGCTTTATATTTAGAAGTTGTTTCAGACTTATCCTCCGAGGCTTTCTTAGCCGCCCTTCGTCGCTTCGTACGTAGACGAGGTCGCGTTCAAACAATACATTCCGATTGCAATACTAATTTTGTGGGGGTACACAATTTGTTGAATTCATATATTTAATGCCCCATCTAGCCCACGCTTTGGTGGCATATGGGAAATCAAAATAAAATGTATCAAATCGTATTTATTTTGACTGATTCTCTAACGTTCGAAGAACTGACTACAGTCTTCGTTCAGATAGAAGCCATGCTAAATTCGCGTCCACTTTACACACTTAGAGCAGACCTTAACGATTTCAATGTACTAACCTCTGTTCCGGATGAGGATCTTACGGCTATCAACAGATCTCGATTAGCAAGATGGCAAATCATTCGGAGATTTCAACAAGACTTCTGGAAGCGTTGGAAATTAGAGTACCTGCAATGACTTACCCAACGAGCAAAGTGGACCAAACATTCGAAACCACTGGACATCAACTCTGTCGTAATTCTGAAACTAGATAATGTGGTGTCACGGCATTGGCCCTTAGCACGCATAGTAAAATTACACCCAGGTCGTGATGGTACAGTTCGCGTGGCTGCTATAAGCACCGCGAGCGGATCAATCCTTAGACGTCCCCTCGTAAAACTATGTCCGTTGCCGAACCCTTTTTTTCTATATCTATGGCCGAACCAATCAGAGTACGTAATTGTTTTTTTGTTTTGTTTTTATATCTGCATAAGTGTAACTTACAATATCCAGTGGTACATGTCGTTCTAATCGTAGATTTTTTTGAAAATACTTTCGCATGTATTTTGGTGGGCGGTATGTACGGTTTTCATATACGTGTAAGTCCTTCGTTAAACATTCGCGCGGTTTGTAACGTCAAAGACGTCATTCACGAAGGTGCCCCCTATTGGCGGGCGTAAGTACTACAAGCCGTTACTTTCGAGCACTTTCGACGCGCGCTTCACCTCAACAAAACAAAAATGACCGGTGTTCTCTAAAATACATAAATTACGTAAAATCTCATGAGACCCTGAAACCTGGTGCTAAACAGACATAACGTGAACCTGTCCATAACCCAAAGCCGTGGCCCGCGGATCAAATTATCCTCATTGTGGTGTCACCCAAATCACAGCACACGGTGCCGGCTATATAGGTAGCCGCCGTGATCCAGCAGCTCCTGTATTCATCAACCAGATCAAGGTAAGTGGTGCTTTGTTCAGTGTTTGGCATTGACGGTGCAAACCTGTAGGTACGGTTCTCATCTTCCAAAAGGAATCGCCAGGCGGCTCCTTGTGGAGCTACGTCTATCCTGCAGATGGATTCCTTTCCATTTTGTTACGTTCATTTCGAAACAGTACTCTTATATTTTTACTATTTGCAGAAACACTTTTAATGGAAACGATACATTTATATTTTGTTTTTAGGGTGTTGGTTTTTGATAATTCGACTTTCGTAATAATTATCGGTAGGGCAATTCGCGCAGTTAGAGACAATAGACACGGTGAACAACGACTTAAAAAAAAGGTAGACTCGGGAGCGCACGAGTCCGTTCACTCTGTCTGTCTGCATAGAACCTCACTGTAATAATTAAGTTAAAAATGAAAAATACGGACGGAATGACTCTCAGCCCTTGGAGTATGGGCCGGTCACTGGTGTGACACGCCACATGTGCCGACACATTTGCCCCATCCCATCTCCAGCACACCAGTAAGACGGCTGGCTCCGCAGCTGAGCTGGCGGAAAGAATAAAAAGTAATAAGTACCAGGATCTCAGCTTGACTATCAATTTACACCCTTTGGAGTCGAAACTCTTGACCCGTGGGGTCTCAGTGCCCTTAATCTGTACAAAATTTTATCTAAAAAATTAAGAGACTGTCTGGGAAACCCAAGGGCTGGCCACGCTGCCAGCATCTTGGTCACCTTGCCGCAGGGACCCAATTTTATTCAGGATTTAAACTTCCTAGTATTTATTTAAGTTTTTATTTTACCTTACCTGTACATTATCACAATTATGAATTATAAATATAAAGTTATTATAATGAAAAATTAAATTTGTCTTAATCTTTTCTTTAAGTGGTGGAAATATGAAAAAAATACATCTATGATACTCAATTACCAGGGAACTATTGAAATATTTAGACTCCCCGTACGACGTATCATCCCTGTACGTCTAACGTATCCTGGGTAACAATCAACAAGTGCCTTACGCCGATTGGAAAATACCTTCCGCCACGATGGCGAGTATTAAAGTGTAAGCTATCGATGCGATTAGAAGAAGAAGAACATTGCAATATTTTAGATTTGTAGAGCACCGAGGCTCTTTCTGTTGTTTCGTTGCTGTTAAAAAAACTTTAGTATTTTCGACATTTATATGGCGAGCGGCTAGGAAGTGGAATTTCCAGCCAATAGACGTAGTCCCCGAACGCTGTAACTTGGACCTAATCAAGGTGAGAGAGAACGATGTAGCATTATTTAGGTGTGCATGCGACGATGTATCGTCGACGTCATCGTCACTTGCCATTAGATAAGATGAATTCAAATGAGCACTTATTTTTGTATATAAAAAAAGAATATATTTACACCGGGTCGTCTGCTGAGAATGTCTACTTCGCCTTGCCGAAGGCGATGCACCCGGTCGTCAGACGACTCACTATTTCCAACAGGTAGTTTGCCGTTTTTGGCAGGAAAGCGAAGCCTGAAGTTTGCCTGACGACTTGGTGTAAATGCGCCGTTAAGTACTTGTGTTCAATACTACCCGCAGACAGAACCGAATGCGACAGTTGAAAATATAAAAAAGCAAATCGTTGTACGACCGCCTATAACGAGCGATCAGAAGTTTATCAGGAAAATCAAAACTATTTACGTAAATGCTCTTCTAGTTTATGTCCTAGAGCTGTTTTGTGCGGGCGCCGTGACGGGCGGAGCGATAAGCGGAATGACGAAACCAAGGATCGAAAGAAAGGCGTTTAAAGGTGTAAAATTGTATAAAAAATGGGCGAGAACACTATTACGTATTGTCGATAAAGATAGCTGCTGCTTCCCTCCTTATCATAACTAACGTAATCAATATTTTTATCGAAATTGAGTTATTAACATATCTGGGATCAGTAAAATACGATGTAAAACCGGTAAAAAATTATAACCGGTTTTTTTTTAATATCTTATTTATTGTCGAAAAGTAAAAGTGTAATTGATATTTTTTATTAGTAAAAAACTTTACGTGCTAATATCTCGACAGTTACCGACATGCAAATGCGTTAGTTATGACAATGAGGGCAGTATGGGAATATTATTAAGTATGACATAAATAATTGAGAGACATCCTCCATCCAGACATTATGGATAGATTGTGCAAAAAATAACATGATTATGAGACGAACAATAAGACGACGGGTTTTTTTAAGGTATCATGTGATTGGGCGTCAATTGTGCGACTGCAGCATAGCAGTTGCTGTGGCAGTCAAAGCTTTAAATCGTAAAGACCTCAGGGG
>NW_020653864.1:0-10404 GCF_003589595.1 Hyposmocoma kahamanoa
TCTCTGGTAGTAATAATGTAGAGAATTCGCTAGTTATAGACCGGGTACTTTAATTGTAATTAACATTTGTATACAGTTATTTAGGTTTAATCGACCAAACTATTCTTGGTTAAAATCAAATCTACAAATAATACAAAAAGTAGGGGAGGGGTAAAGGACAAAGCGCCAAATAGTGCTTTTCTCTACAGCGTGTTTTAAACAGAATCAGGCTCACAATTAGGCATTTAAAATCAATGTAAGGTCAAATACAATACTGCCCCCTTAGCAATAACTAACGCATTTGCGTATACAGGTTGATAGCGAAAGATACAGTGGAAATTCAAGGTCGCAGAGAGTTTCTATCAAATAGTAAATTGGCGGTGATATTTTTGTTGAATATTTCATAAATTAAATTAATTTCATATTAAAAAATTACGATAATTTGTGAAATTAAAATCGAGCTCTAACATCGCTAACCTCACACAATCACTTGTTTTGAAATTAGTTGAAAATGAGTAAAGTATAACAGATTTTGTTATTTATTTACTTAAACTTACATATGACTCTCTTCGAAGCAAGTGACCTTCAACGTTAACTGCCTCCGTGGCCGAACGGTTATCATACTGGACTGCCACCGGGCGCGATTACCGGGCCGGGAGAAATTTTTGTATGGCCTACGTTTATTTCTCTCGCGAGTTTGGGTGTAATTTGTGGTTGTCTACGTGTGTGTCCATGGCACCCGCGATACAGGATTTCCCTAGTGCGGGGCTATGAAAAAAAAAGTAGTAGTGTGAGGTTAGTGATTTCGAATACGATATCGAGGAACTATCGTAATTTTTTGAAATGAAATTAATTTAATTAATCATCAACAAAAATCAATGCCAGTTTACTAAGTAACTCTCTACGACGTCGAACATCCAGTATATAACCAGAAATAAGAGATGTATCTCACTATTTGTCAGCTGATCATCACAATCATAATAACAAACATTTATGCATCGAATTGTATGCAACGTATTGTTTCTATAGATTTTTTATCGTTTTGTATTACCCGAACAAATACGATAGATATTTTTCAAGTCAAAATGAGACTAAATAAGGGCCATCCATCCCTGGCAACTCTGCAGTCAAATGGTACTGACATCACTTTCACATATCAACTCTCGTTTGCGCTGAAATCACAAATTAGAAAACTGAAATAGTACAGCGCCAACAACTGATCTACGTCTACGTCACCGTATATTCCAAAAAATTCTGTATTTATTGTAATAAAGATAATGTCTCTAACTATGAGTGGCTGTTATATTCGGTTGTGGGGAAAAACAGCAACACATCTAATTACAAAACAATCGGAATCACATTTCATTTATAATTAAATATTAAATTATGTAATTTTTCAATTTTCGTTCATTACAGCAAAGCACAAGTTAAACTGGTAGATTTGAAATGAAACAATTGACGACCCCCGTCAAATGTTTCGAATTCGGGCTGGCCAATCGGAGCGCAGTTGTCACCGTAATGTTTAAATACTATTCTGCCATATGGCAGAATAGTATTCAAACAAATTAAATGACATTTCGACTCTATTCCTGGTTATATACTCGATGGGTCAAAATTACCGGCACCTGATCTACCTATTGGGGCTGTAGGGGGTCAAAATGACAGGTACGACACACCTAACTTTGCCATACTCGTTCACGTCGTAAGTGGCAAGCGTTACGCCGTCTACTAACTAAAACTCAACTACGTGACGAGTGGTCAAATATCTGTTATAAATGGCATAAAATAAAGCTCAACATTCTCTATTTAAAAACAGTTAAAGTTAACTTGCCCGATATATCGGAACTTATGCATATACAGGGTGTCCGGTAATGAATGTATCATACTGAAATGGCTTATAGCACAGCTTAAGACTGTTCCAAAAAAAATACAAAAAAAAATCTATCTCACGTAGTACCTAAGGAATGTTTTTTTTTCTTAAAAGTTAATTATTTTTATCTTATTTTAGGTTTTTGTGCACTATGACTACAAATGAATGAGTTTATTTGGTTTTTTGGTGTCATAATATTCTACGTTAACTGTGTCCTAAGATAAGCAGTAAATGGTATGACTAAGTAATGTACATTTTTTTTTAAAAATAGTTTAACTTCATTTTTCAGAGAAACAATTTATTTTTTACGAAGTTTACGCGCCTTCTGTATAAAAAAAAAGTATGAAAACCTGTGTGGCCAAGTACTTTAAAATAATGTAGGTTTAATGAGGATTCCAAAATGGTATCATATCTCAATGTATCTAATGTAAATATTAAATTATTGCTATTAATGTGTAAACGGAGTAAATTTTACTAAAAAACTATGTTTGTAAAATTGGAACATTTCGTATCCTGAATTGTTCTTGAGTATTGAGTTTTGAAAAAAAAAATATTAGGCATTAATAAAACTTATTTACAGCAAAATTATGCAAAAATCCAATCAAAGTAATTTTTCAATTGTTGTCTTTAAAGTACCACGTGTGACCGTTATTTGCCACCTGCGCGATAGCCACATTCCGCCTGCCTTTTGTTCATACGATAAGAATGGTCAGAGTTGGACCAGAGGCAAAGAGTGACAATTAACAGCAAATGTATAAAAAAACGAAAAGGATTTAGTGCATCATTGGATTTGTTCGGTTTTGCACGTGTTTTCTGTTCCTTTGCGATTTGCTTTCAATCAGTGTTCAACTACGACCTGGCTATTTTACTGGACTATAGTTTTGCTTACTGATTTGGACTTTGTTTGTTTGGTGATATTTGCGACGACTTGGCTTGTTTCTGGACTGAACAGGTATTTTGTGTCTGTGAATAAAAATGCCACGTACTCAGTATACGCCACAAGAATATGCAAACATGCATATTATTTATGGGGAATGCGGCACCAGCTCAAGAGCAGCTGAAGCTCTTTACAGAGAAAGATACCCTAACGCACGTCACCCATCTAATGCCGTATTTATAAGAGTCCACCAATGTTACTCAGAAGGAAGAATGCCTGGTAGTGGTGTTGGTGGCACTAGCGCTGGAAGAGCACCTCGTGATGAATATGAAGAGATGGTTCTTGAAGAAATTCGGCAAGATCCTTCCACGTCGACGAGAGCAATAGAACGACACACGGGAATTGGAAAATCGACTGTGCACGATATTTTAAAGAAACATAAATTTTATCCATACCATGTCACACGCGTCCAAACTCTCCTACCCAGATATTACAATTTAAGATTGCGTTTTTGCCGACAAATGCTGGCCAAGATAGAGGAAGACCCCCAGTTTTTTAACAAAATTCTATGGAGCGATGAATCAACACTTAAAAGAGACGGATACTTAAATTTACACAACCTTCATAGCTGGCAACTGCAAAACCCCCATCTTATGCGGGAAGACCGATCACAGCACCAATTTAAAATAAATTATTGGACGGGAATATTAAATGGAAAAATAATAGGACCATTTGAACTACCGGAGACTCTTACTGGCCAAAGTTATTTGGAGTTCCTACAAAATGATCTGCCTAATTTAATGGAAGACGTGCCTGAAGAGCTGAGGGAATTCCATTGGTTCCAAAATGACGGCTGTCCTGCGCACTATGCTGTTTCTGTTCGTGCATATTTAAATGCGACATATCCAAATAGGTGGATTGGTCGTCTGGGGCCAATTTTATGGCCTCCGCGTTCACCGGATCTAAATCCACTGGATTTTTTTTATTGGGGCTGCCTTAAAGAAGAAGTGTACAGCAAACCGATCCGATCCTTGGAAGACTTACGTAGACGCGTCCGTGCGGCCGCATTAAAAATTTGTGAACGACGCTATACACGGTTGCTTAATAGAGCTTTTATTCGTCGATGTAGAGCCTGCATCAGAGCCGGTGGCAAACAATTTGAACATTTACTGTAAATATTAGAAATAAAGTTTTATTTATGTTTAATAATGTTTTTTTTATTAAACCCCATTGGTCGGGTACAATTCAGGACAAGAAACGGTCCAATTTTGCAAACATAGTTATTTAGTAAAATTTACTCCTTTTGCACATTAATAGCAATAATTTCATGTTTACATTAGATACAATGAGATATGATACCATTTTGGAATCCTCATTAAACCTACATTATTTTAAAGTACTTGGCCACACAGGTTTTCATACTTTTTTTTTATACAGAAGGCGCGTAAACTTCGTAAAAAATAAATTGTTTCTCTGAAAAATGAAGTTAAACTTTTTTTTTTTTAAATGTACATTGCTTAGTCATACCATTTACTGCTTATCTTAGGACACAGTTAACGTAGAATATTATAACACCAAAAAACCAAATAAATTCATTCATTTGTAGTCATAGTGCACAAAAACCTAAAATAAGGTAAAAATAATTAACTTTTAAGAAAAAAAAACATTCCTTAGGTACTACATGGGATAGATTTTTTTTTGTATTTTTTTTGGAACAGTCTTAAGCTGTGCTATAAGCCATTTCAGTATGATACATTCATTACCGGACACCCTGTATAAAGTAATATTGAACTTAAATATTCTAACACGGGTTTTTTACATCTCAAAAAAGGTTTTTGTCACATAGCCGCGTTGTAGACGGCAGTACGTATTTAGCCATACAACATTACCGGCGCGGCTCTAAAAACTTCTGCCCCCTTAGCACGGCTACGCAGATAGTCGCGACACGCGCGATAAAATTGAAACAAGCGCGCGCTATTGGCTATCTAAATTAGATCTGATTGAGATAGCCAATAGCGCGCGCTTATTTCATTTCATCGCGCGCGTCGCGATTATCATGCGTAGCCATGCTACGGGGGCTGTTGCTAGTTTCTTTTTTAAGATTTTTTGTGGCATAGAAGCAGTAGAAGCTCCTTGTGAGAGAGTTCGTCCAAGGAAGTACTGCCGCCTAACATATTTCTGCCAAGCAGTAATGTCAGCATTACTGTGTTCCGGTTTTGAAGGTAAGGGTGCTGGTGAAATTACAGACACTTGGGACTTGTCAACTTACGTCTCAGGGTGACGGGCGCAGTGGTAGTGCCCCTCAGATCTTTGCAATTTAAAGCTCTGAGTAGCACTGTAACTGTTATGGATAGGCGTGTAGCTTAAAATCAGGCGTACGACTTGTTCGTCCCGTCACTTGATGTTATAAACAAAAACCTACCTTTGTGGACTAAGAAAAAAAATTTTTCGAATTAACGTCTTTTACCACTGCGTGATGTAGCATTCTAAAGCAATGATTGTAAAAACATTGAATTACAAAATATGGACATAAGGTCCTTTACCTCTCACCTACAGAAATGAAAACAGGTAAAGCATAACAGTCCGAGACAGCGTTATTAACAAAATTAATCAGTTTTTATAATTCCAAATCGCTCAGATATAAAATGCTGGCTTTAAAGGGAATTCCTTTAGCTGAGCTGACATTACTGTATTGTACAACGTAAATGACTGCTCAAAACAATCGTTTTATTTTGAATCCTGTCACTGCCACGGTACATATAATATACGTTTTAAATTAAATATAAATATAATGTAGGCAAACTATAATAAATGAAGTTAGTTTTATATTTTCCGTTTTTTATTTTCGTCGTTTTTCATTCTAGGGAAAGTAAAACTGCCCTCCTTGTTACCCTAAAGCATTTGCATAATTAGCATTTCTAATTTTCGAAACACAGTCAATTGCCACCTAAAGCTTTTTGTCACTTAGGCTCAATTTATATTGTGGCGGAACGGAATGGATGCGAATTTTTGTAATGATATTGTACATAGCATAATGAACTTTATGGTAACTTTACAAACTAGATACGAGCCAATAACTTCACCGGAATTCTTGCGTATGCGTGTGAGCATTCTCGAGCAAGCGTCTATGTTGTATTCCAAAGATTCGCTTCCACATTTATATGGCGAACGGCAAAGGAGTACAATTCCCTGGCTGCAGACTTGATCCCCGAACGCTATAACTTAGTCCTTTTCAAGGCGAACGTGAATAGGCACTATTTAAGTGTGCCTACATCTTCGACCTCATCGTTATTTCCATCAGGTGAGATATTTGAAATACCAATTACAAAATATATTTTAGGTAATAATTAGATACGTAATTCAAATATGCCCTGACTACCATCATGATCAGCATGTTATCATTGAATATATTTCTTTCAACACGGCGATAAAGTTGCAATTATTGAAAGAACAGAATAAAAACCATTTATTACAAAACGCTACAAGACAAAAATACACAGTAAGAAATTTAAAAAAAAAATAGATAAAGCTTAAATAAAATAGAATAACAAAAAAAAAATTAATTAAAAATAAAATCTTAGTAATAGGTAGTGAAATGACCATAAAGCAAAAACATTAACACCATTATACTATTTTATGTACTATTGTTTGGAAAAAGATATTCCCAGTTTATGTAACTGAAACAAGATGAGGCTAACGATATGCTGGAATGGTGGATCGTAATGGAAAGTGCAGGTATGTATGCAGTAGAGCTCCTTGTGAAAGAGTTCGTCCAGGGAACTACTGCCACTTTGCCTGTTTCTGCCGCCAAGCAATAGTGTGAGCATTACTAGACTCCGGTTTTGAAAGGGTAAGGCGGCTGGTGATATTTTATTTTTTATTTATTTAGAATGGATAGCCAACCTACATACAGGTACAGAGTATAGCTAAAAAGGTACGATCAAAATATAAAAAAACATTATACATATCGCACTTACAGGCTACCATAGCATGCTAGTAGTAACAAACTGGTTTAGTACATAAGGTTTACACTTTCAAATTCATATAGCAATGTGTAAAAAAATGTAGGGTACATTAATATAATTACTTAATATAATGTTATTTGAATTTTTGGCAAACTTGAATCTTTTTATTTTAGTTTTGAAGCTGAGCAGGGAATCGTTAAAAACATTCAAATCACACAGCCTATTAAACTGATTATAAGTTTTAACAATTCTATTTGTAGGAGCAGAGTAACCAAGATTTGTTCTAGAGGCACGAGTTTTGAAAGGTGTATAACTTCTTGGTCTTGCATTTGGTCTCGGAATAATGAACCTAACCTTACTGAGAAGTGCTGGAGAATCTATTGAACTACTCACAATTTTATGGAAAACGCATTGATCCAGCATAGTTTCACGATTAGACAGAGACAACGCCCCATATCTTTTAATTGTTTGGCGTAAGAGTCCCAAGTGTCCAGAGCTCCCTTCCAATAACAAATTTGGTGAAGAAATTTACTTTGCACACGTTCTAATCGATTAGAATGTACCTAATAATGCGAGTTCCATACAACAGAACAATACTCAAGAGTACGAGAAAGAGAATTAAATAAGATCGCTTGGAAAGCCCTTTTAAAGCATTTAGTCGTCCGCCTTGTTAAATTACAAGTACATGCGACTTGATAACAACATGTCATAAAGATCTGGGGGCGCAGTGACAGCGCCCTTCAGATATTTGTGATTTAAAGATCCGAGTGGCACTGTCACTGTTATGGATAGACGTGTCCATACCAGCCTTAGACTATTTTTTTTTCCATGCTTTATGCAGCAGGCACACAAATTGTTCGTTCCGTCACATGGTATTATAAAAAAAAATGTATGCTTATCGCAGCCGATATTGCTCCCATTGTCGATGTCGTCAAAACACGAAAATTTTCTTTCATTTATCATTTTTATCGAACATCATATGCCAAAAGAAAGCCATCTTTTCATTCACTTTTATTACTTATCAGAATTTCTAAAAGATGTAAATAGTTTGATTGATGGATTTATCTGCACATTAAGGGCCGGTTCAGATGGCAAGGGTGAGAAGAGCGTTCAATGCGCGTTTACACTACACGAATTTTATTCGTATGTACTTACCCGTAGGTGTTCACTTGTACGGTGCGCGCTTGTCATCTGAACCGGGCCTTATTGTATCGCTTTATCGAGTAAACATCTTAATAAAATACGTTTAAGATAATAAAATACACTTAAAGATAGTCATTCTCAACTATTTGTTTGACGTATGTCAATAGTTTAATCCAGATTATCTATGGTCGTAGGTTTATTATAGCTTTTATGCAGTAGAAGAAAAAATTACTACTTAAGATCACGATTACTCCCGAAGGGCTACCCAAGACCTTTTAATTAGTGCTTTTTTTATTGTAATAAATAAATAAAATTGTAAAAAGGGATCGTCAAACAACCTATTACAGTCAAGTTATTTACTTTGCACCTTAACTATCCATTTATTCGTAAATTAGTTTTGTTTATAATTATCATTACATGGGTACTTTAGATAATAATGATTTGATAATTAATGTTGTTTGTATTGTAATAAACTATAAATGACCTTTATTACAAATTTGCTGTTTCATTTATTTGTTTTAATTGTATAATTAACAGAAGATGTAGATAAAATTCGACCACTTTGAGCGTGTTGGATAATTATTGAAGACTTACGAGAATTATAAGCTGGAAAAAATTACATGTATATTGAAATCTGCCAGCTTATAAAAGCCATAATCAGATGAGTTTTCTTAATGGTGATGGAAAGGAGTTGCTTTTGCGAGCATCATGCCCCGTCATAGTTTGTACTGGTGTTCACTTCATGAGCCATAAGAATGCGACAGGTTTCTTGCCAATCTGTTCTTGTGGATTTGTCGGGTTTTGTATTTTTGCTGCAGCTCTGAAGTTTCTTCTTTGATTCCACATATTAGCAAAATGCAAGTACACTTGGGTCGAAGTTGATTATTAAACTTCCTCCTTGTTGAACTTAACAGTTTAACTGCCTCTGTGGCCAAACGGTTACCATGTTGGACTGCCACGCGGAGGTACCGGGTTCGATTCCTGAGCCGGGAGAAATATTTGTATGGCCTACGCTATTTCTCTCGTGAGTTTGGGTGTGTTTATGTGTGTTGTTCCAGTGCAAGGTTATGAGTGTGTGCGTAAAAAAAACAAAATTTTTATACATGAATGACGTCGAGAGGCAGCGTTTGTTCTTGATAGACTACACGACTAGTTTTAACAACGAAATAATAAAAACAAACATCATTTTGATGCTGAATGTATATAGGTACTTTTCAATTACATAAATTAACTGCCTCTGTGGCAGAACGGTTACCATGCCGGACTGCCACGCAGAGGTCCCAGGTTCGATTCCCGGGCCGGGAGAAATATTTGTGTGACCTACATTTATTTCTCTCGTGAGTTTGGGTGTAATTTGTGGTTGTCTATGTGTGTGTCCATGGCACCCGCGACCCAGGGTTTCCCTAGTGCAGGGTTATGTTGAGTGTGTTCGTTATTATTATTATAAATGACAATACCTAGAAGCAAACATGTTCTTAGGACAAACGTCGTTGTTAATTAACATTATCTTTATATTACCTATTACCTAGATTAATTTGTAATTGTACTCATAAAAGCTTACAGCTTATTTGATGTTTGACAAAAAGAAGATAGGCGTTGGGTTTTATCTATTCAGCTACCTCTTCGAGTATTTAAGCCTATTCAAAATATAATTAGTGTTATCACAAGAGATCGAAACATCTTGAGTATATTGGCCTAAATTCCAATGAAAGCTAGGAATTATTGTATGCATTTTGTTCTACATTTTTCATGTGTAATTCGCAATTATTTGACTACGATAGATATCTTAAACTCAAAATGCGCTTTAAACGTAAATGCAAAACATATCTTTTGCCGGAACTGGTATTTGTCGCAAGTCATAAAAATTTTATTCATTTTTTTATGCAAATATAAGAGCGCATTTGACCTCCTTCTCACTTGATGAAAAGTGACGATGAGGTCCACGATGAGGCACACCTAAATAATGCCTATTCACTCTTGAAAAGATCCAAGTTATAACGTTCAGGGAACAAGTCTGCAGGCAGAGAATTCTATTACATAGCCACATTCACATGGCGAACGCCATATAAATGTGGAAGCATAACGCTTCGTGCGAATCTTTGGAATATCCACAACATAGGGATGGAACCCAGGCCTACGTCTAGTCTCCCGATGATGGAAAGGGGAAGGCGGAATTAAATCGTGTAATTCCATCGCACACTCTCAGTGATATTTTGTAAAATACCAATAAGCAGGCAACGGCGGTGTTCAAGACTCTGCAGCTTCGCCTCTACTAAATCCAAGTCACTTATAAGCCTCTTGGCACGGTTATAAATTGAATCCAAGGTGGCCAGTTGGTATGTAGCAGAGTCATCCCAAAGGTGGCAATCGTACTCCAAACACAACGGGGCTTGTGCTTAGGTAATACAGCTGAAGCAGCTGAAACAACAACAATTTATCCTAAAAAAAATCGTTCAGAGTGTAGTAGCATTTTGTACTAGGTTTTTAGTAGATCATTTAATAAATGGGGGTTAAAGTATGAAATTGCCGATTTGTACTGAAAATATAAATTGTTTATTTTTTAAATTTTT
>NW_020653865.1:0-11499 GCF_003589595.1 Hyposmocoma kahamanoa
TAGTAGTCGAGCTATCAAAAGTAAAATAAATGGTTGGACGGACTTAATAACTGTATTACATCCTTTAAAATTAAATTTAAATACTTTCCGAAAAATTGTCTACTTCCCTATTTACTAAAATAAAAAAAAATAACGGTCATTCTATGAACTCTATTGTACTATCACGTAAACTAATTAATGAACGTACCTGAATAAAAATATTTATTACTACAATGAGGACACGGATATTTTGGTTCAGTTTTCCCATGGAACTCTTGCAAATGCTTCAGCCGTTGGTGGAACGTCTTGAAGCGTTCGCCGCACTCAGAACAGATGTAAGGGTGCGACGACTGATGTACACGCCATATGTGAGCGTTGCGCGTGTTTAGTTTTTCAAAAACCTGAAACAAGGCATATTATAATATTAGACCTGCCATAATAATAATGATTAATTTAACTCCAGTTAACCTCGCTAACAACTTGAGGCGGTTGGATTTCTGTAGCGTGTCGTTTCCAACGCAAATGCAGAAAGCAGTCTTGTTCGATACGGCACATATTGTCTTGTTCTTGAGCCTGAGTCCCTGAGCCCGGTCGGTTTTATATAACCGAAAACCCCTGTACAAAGAGGCATAACAGACACAGAAGCATTTCGTTGACCCACTGACTCGACCTGTAGCTCAGTTGGCAGAGTGACTACAGTATAGCGTGGTTGCAGGTCCAAGTCCTGTCAGGTTGAAGGAACTTTTCCTTGGGTTCCATCTTTGTATTAACAATCATAAGTAAGTTGCCCAAGTTGCTGGATGGCATTGACAGATCCTTACATATAAATCTATGCCTTTTAAATGTTACCTGTTCGCATTGAGTACAGGAAAAAGGTCCCTGCAAATGAACCTCTTTATGTCTCTTCAGTTGAGCCTCGCTGGCGTATTTATTCCCGCACTCATCACATTCGAAAAGCGGATAGTGACCATTCATATGCTCATGTAGTGTTTTTGTAGTTGTAAATGATTCACTGCAGATTGAACAGGTTGTTTGGCCAGGGAAAATTGTGTATGGCTTGTCTTTCTTTTCAGTACCTGTGTGTAAATATATATAATAAGATACTTATAACGTTTTTATTTAAGAAAACCGACTGTAAAAGGTAGGAGATACTGCTTTTGTTGTGTTCATTACCTTGGTCTCTTCAACGATAACTGACACGCATTATATGTAAGTACTCGTCAAAACGAATAATAGAAGCCAAAACATAAGGTAGCTGCTGTGCACTGTCGAGGAGCCCCTCTGTCATTTCCATAATCAGATCAGCTCTAGGTTATTATAACATTTTATTTTCATTGGAACTATATCTATATGCCAAGTGTTCAAACAACCTATGAACATTCTACTCTGCAGGCGAACGACCCAAAAATAGACTGCAAGATAATGCTTCAACGGCACTTTACACCGACGAGACACTTAGATTTTAGAGACCTTTGTTGTAATAATGTTTGTTAATGTAAATTTGTATATACATATCAATTAATTTATTATTAAAAATTAGTCTTTCCACAGCAGTCGAGTTTAATTTACCTCCTGCTACGATCCTCTCATTGTGGCCAAGACACCTTTACCCATCTGTAGATAGGTCTTGTGAATCTGTGAGACCGGCAGTGAGAATATCGATCCCAGTACACCCTTATTTCCTTTACCCCGTCCGTCTGTTGCCTTAGGTCACACGGCGCCGATATCCTGTACTTATTTATATATGTATTTGGCACACTTAATGGTTAGGGCCTGTTAAGATACTTAAGAGTGGTAGGCTCTACTCTCCTGCTACTATTCTTGTCCTACCTTATTAGGTTCATTCCCGTACAGTTTGTCGACGACCACAGACATGCACTCGGTAGACTGTACACCAAGTTTTATTGAAACGGGTTAACGAAAAGTGGATGAAATTTAATAAACTGGATTTATCCTCTAATTTGCCACACTTAAAGGTGGAACATCTTCAACTTCTTTTGAACGGGACCATTACGGTACCCCGTATTAAAAAAAAAGAATCATCGAAATCTGTTCACCAATGTCAGAGTAATCGTTTAACATACACACAAAAAAATATATAAATACAGTCGAATTGAGTCGAATTTTTAAAGTCGGTGAAATTAAATAATTTATGAAAACACTAATGATTGATGGTCCAGGAACAAAAGATGACTGGTCCCTATTTTAATTTGATTTAAATGCCTCTTTTGTTTTTTGTTTCATAATTAGTGTTCAGGCCTTTTTGTTCTGTTTGTTCAAAGTTTGTGTATATGGTTCTTAGTTTTGTATGTCAGTAGGGCTAGCATGATAGCGACATGTGTGGCAGTTTTCTGGTAGCTATAACGGTAACCGGGGCCTCACCATGAACTCTTATTACGATTCAGTTTAGGACCTAAAATGAATCGTTGCGAGACAGCGCTACATGAAGTGTATATCACCATCCAGCTTTTTAGACGTTACGAACCTATATTGAACTCTAATAATAGTAAATAAGACCCCTGGCTGATTGAAGAAGCTTTCATAAGTTCTCACAAGTGGTGCTACGGCGAAAAATAAACCGTTTAAAACCGCAACAAGCACAGAGAAATTAGTAACATTTGCTGGCTCGATCCGTAGTTCAGTTGGCATAGCGGTAGCCACTGCAAGTATCCACTTTGATGCAACAGACGCAGGTTCGAGTTCAGTCGAAACAAACGAATTTTTCTTTGTGTTTGTTCGACCTTTATATCAATAAAAATATAATAGAACCAAAGAAGGATGAAAAGGAAATGAAAACTTTTAAGTAAAAAATTGTTACCTTTGCTGTAGTCCATTTTTGAATAATCATTAATTTTTTTCACGTTCTTCTCGTTTTTTGTAACAGTCGTCTCTGCAGTGATTGTAACGCTAACCTTTTCTTGTTTAGTATTATTGATATTAGTGTAATTCAATAGACCGGTTTTAGGATCCAGTTCAGGCTCTTTGTAATCTTGTAACGAATCATCATTTTCTGTGTAATTCGACTGTAAATCTTCTAATAATTTCATTTCTAATTCTATTTGGCTTTTAAGGTCTGATAAAAGAAAAAATAAATTATAAGTGAATCAATTTTTACTGATCCAAAATCGCGTTTTTCTTTAAATTAAGGCACTTTACGGGTAGGACCCGCCAGCCAGCCGTGATATGTACCTGTACACATATAGTCTAGAAATTTTGACTAATGCTAAAGACGTCTAGTAAATACATAATAATTATGTACGGTAATGTAATTATTAGTCCAATGAGAAAAAAATAATCATTTAGTCATACCATTTATGTTCTTCAGTGTTGCTTGTTTGAAATAAAATGCATCTCTTAATTTCAAAATGCATTTCTCACACATTGCATTTAGCTCATCATTATCTGTAATCTGAGAATAGAATCGAATATTAACACTGACATATTTTATTTATACATATATTATATATTGTATTTGACGCAGACCAATCACGTGAGACGAAAGACAGCCCAGTATTACAAATTAGGGCTGTTGTGAATATCAGCATCCACATCTGATAATCTGCATAAATTTAAATATCTGTCTCCTGCATTGATTGAGAATATTTACAGAGTGATAATTAATATACAAACCATCTAAAAACAGACTGGCAGCTGAAAAAGTAGGTGAGTCATTATTCTTACTGTTCCAGTGTAATTAAGCTAGGCAACTGCTTGCTTTTATTTGATTCTCTTTTGTTAATAAATGTCAAAAAATCATTAAAAGTTTTTTAAATTCATATGAATATGATTTGACAATATATATTCAGATCATATTAGATGAATCTTGGTTCCATTGCACTGGAGGCAGCATTCGAACAAAAGTGTATAGCTTGATGCGGTGTTGTTGACTGTACTGTAATAGACAAAATCAAGATCTGCCGATCTTAAGGTAAAAAAATTAGCATCTGCATCCGGTGATGTGTAAAGAACCCACATCACCAACAACACTGAGTTACAGTGCTGTCAAAAGCACGCTTCAACCTACACTATCCCAACTTGTGCCAGCAATCATTTTCCGTGATTGTACATCTATAAAGTTTCAACAATTTAATTAATTATCTACTGATTGGAGACAGAGTAAAGGATGTATAATGGATGAGAATCTTATATCGAGGGTATTCTGGGAGAACCAGATAAGTGCAAAATTTTAAAAAAATATGTTAAAAACATAGGCTACATAGTTTTTGGCGCATTTTTTATCTGGCAAAATCATATAACTGCCAAAGCTTTCACAACAGTTTTTTACTTTGGGTAAAGAAAATATCTAGCATTTTTTTTCTGTAAATATTAAAGCAAAAAAGGATATAGACTCTTAAAAACAAAATAAAAAAAATTGTTACAGTGACAACGGATTAAAACAATTTACTTTCTTTACCCACAAAACACTTATAGATAATTGCATTTTATATTAACACGTAAAACAAAATATTGCATCTTATTTGTTTCTTATTGGTAAAACGAACTGTGTTCTTTGTTTTATTGACAGGCAGAACAGAATAAGCAAGTTTATTTTGTTTTGCATACTACAAGTAACACAATTTGATTCTCTACTACAGAGATAAAGCTTACTTAGTCTGTTTTGTTTGCTAACGTTTTTATATATATGTCAACTAGAAGTCGTCGCGTGCGCACGTGTTTATTTCATCGAGATCATAATTCGAATAATTACTGTGTTATGTTAAGTGAATCTGTGTATAATGGTTTCCAGAGGAAAGAAGATATTATCGCTGATAGTCAATGACAGTGCAACACAAGGTATTTTTAATTTACATGCGTAATTACATTTTGAGGTTATAATTTTATTTCATTTAAAATAAAATATTGTAATGTTGTCTAGACGCTATGTTAATGCTTTGTTTATGTTTCTAGGACAACACTCTTCTTCTGAAAGTGATAGCGAACCAGTTCAACATCGTACTGTTGTAGCAGCTGATGTTCATCAAACTAACAACGGTGAACTTTCCAGACGTCGATCCGGTATGTATTTCTGCATAAGAACATACTTTTATTATGATAATAATATAGACAAACATATTGCATATCAGTCATTGACTGTCGGAAATAGTCTCCTCAATAGTCGTGCAAACCTATTTGTCATGTATCGGTATGAAAGACGAGCCGAGAGATTACTCTTACCTTACCCGTTGTGAGCTTATTACGTATTTTATGATTATCTCCCAGCTAATAAAAATGACTAGTTGTTTACAATGCCTGGTATTTTTTCAGGTCGTCAACCAGTATCAAGAGTTCCACGGAATGAAAATATCAGTGACGAAATCGAAATAGAGATGGAAAGCTTATTTAATTTTGACGATATATCTGATGACGAAGATCCTACCTATTTACCTCCCCTTCCTAACCAACACATGAATCAAGATAATGACTTAATTACTGTTCAAGATTTACTAGGAGACGTTTTTCAGCCAAATAATGATGGAGTCGATGGTTTGTTAGAAAAAAATATCCTATTACTACGGGAAGAAAATAAGAAACAAAAAGAGTCGTCAGATATCGCTAAATTAATATTACAGGAAATTTTAAATAATATATGGAAAAAAGTCAAACCTATGAAAAGATGGAGAAAATCTAATCCTGAATGTTGGGTAGTAAACGTAGCAAAAAGAAGAAGGGCTGATGGTTTGCCTTACAAGTCTCGCTCTAAAGAGCGGCCAGCAAAGATTCCAAAGGTCATAAACTGTTCTGAATGTAAGTACAAATGTTCTGATAACTTTGATGAGAACGCTAGAAAGGAAATATGTCGACATTACTGGCAGCTTGATTTCATCGGTAGGAAAAATTTCATTCTTTCCCATATAGAAGTAAACCGTCCTAAGCGAGTACTTGCTGTGAGAAATAAACGTGAAAAAAGAGCTTTCACAAAAAAATGCTACTTTACACACAATGACGCAAAAGAACAAGTTTGTCAAAAGTTTTTTACGAAAACTCTTAATATAGGGCCATCTGTAGTATTTGACGCTGTAAATAAACGCAATAGTATTGGTGCTTTTGAAGCTATTGACAATAGAGGAAAACACGAGCCGGCTAACAAAACTAAACCAGAGGTTTTGGAAGGAATTCGTCGCCACATAGAATCATTTCCATGTTTGGAATCTCATTATACAAGAAAAGATACTAAGAGGAAGTATTTGAGCGCAGATCTTAATATAAGAAAAATGTACACATTGTACAAAGAGTTATGCCAAGAAAAAAATGCAGAAGCAGCAAATGAGCTCACTTATCGAAGAGTATTTGCTACGGAATACAATTTAAGTTTTTTTGTACCGAAAAAAGACCAATGTACAATTTGTACAAATTATGAAAAGGCTGACGAAGAGAAAAAGAGATTATTAGAAGAAAATTATAAAGAGCATATCCAGAGGAAAAATGTTTGTAATGCAGAAAAGGAAAAAGACAAAGAGAGAGCTAACAAAGATCCTAACTTTATTTCGGTGTCATTCGATCTGCAGGCTGTACTTCAGATCCCTCACTGTAAAGTGAGCCAGTTGTATTATTCTCGAAAGCTGTGCGTGTTTAATCTCACTGTTTATGAAGCAGGTCTGCCCAATAATGCATACTGTTTTCTATGGTCCGAATTGAACGGTAAAAAAGGGAGTTGCGAAATTGGATCGATTTTATTGCATTATTTAACTAAATGTATTTCAGCAAACGTAACTGAAATAAGCCTATTTTCTGATACTTGCTCAGGTCAAAATAGAAATCAATATGTGGCTGCAATTCTTTTGTGGGTTGTTCAGAATATTAAACATTTACAGATTATAGAGCAAAAATTTTTAGAATCTGGACATACATACATGGAGGCCGATTCTATGCATAGTGCTATTGAATCACAAAAGAAACAAACGTCAATATATTCAATGCTAGACTGGATTTCAATATGCGAACGTGCAAGGCGTAGGAAAATACATACTGTTCAACAGAAGAAGATAGTCAAGGAGCCATACAAAACAAAAGAGTTTAAATACCATGAGTTTTATGATTTAAAAGATCTGGCTTCAAAGATTATTCATAACAAAGATAAGGACAAGGAAGGAAATAAAGTACAGTGGCTTAAAATCAAACAACTGAGGTTTGTAAAGGGGGAGAAAAGAATTTACTTCAATTATGACATGACTGATACTTTTAATTACATTGACGTTACCGGTAAAGAAGGAAAAACTAGAGCTACACGAACAAAAAGAATGGGACAGGATGAATTTCCAACTGAGTTAAAAAAAATGTACAAAGAATCATTACCTATATCCGAAGCAAAAAAAAAGGATTTATTAAATTTGGTTAAAAAAAATATTATACCAGAAGAATTGGAGCCTTGGTATAAAAATCTAAAGACGGTTATTGTTCCTGAAGAGGCTGAAGAGAAGGATGAGATATCTTGCGAGGAAACTAATACGTAATTTCCTTTACTTTTATTTTTCTTGATAATTCTATTTAAGTGCTATTTTATCTACAGGGTTCAACTGTTTAAACTTAAGACAGCTTACAATAAATAAAATAAATATCGCCTATTCGTTTTTTTATTGTAATAATACCCAAAAAATTGACAGGTAAAAACAGATAACTGAGAAAAAAATAATTTTACCGCCTTAATAAGAATATTATTTCAATTTATTTTAACATCATCTGATTTAATGCGGGACAGAGAACTGTTCCTAATCATAGTAGGTAAAGATTAATGTGTGTTTAAGAGATTTACAGCTCTTTTACGTATTTCAGGTAAAACAGAATAACTGCAACACCTTCACGGCAACTTTCCCCTTTTTGAAACTTTTTATGACAATTAATGCATAAATTAATGTATCAAAACAATCTTAGATAATGTATCTGAGTACAAGTAGTGTAAATTTTATGTAGTTATGCTTCATCGTTGACCTATGATCATCCAAAACTTTAAATGCCTTTTTCTCATTTTAACGGTATCGCTACTTATCTGGTTCTCCCAGAATACCCTCGATATATTTAATTTAAATATTCACTTACTAAAATGTTAAAACATGATTTCAGCATTTCGGCGTAAATTTCTTCACATCCTTCGCACTCATGTGTATCAAATATATTAAATGTGTTTTTGTCGTTCGCACACGATAGACACACACTCAATATTTCACTCATTTTTAAAATAAAATATTAAGATTTAAAAGAGTTTTATCAGAAATAACGGAATTCATACAAATATCAGCTGATTTTTAGGATTTACACCAGTGAAGAGTGAAGAAGAAGGCACCACACACGGCAATACAAAACAAAATGGCGTCTAAAGCATCCCACTCACTTTCAAAACGATTGGGATCTTTACTGATCAATAGCTGAGCATATTTGTGTTTTGGATGGAATTGGAATGGAGTAAAAACTAAAAATCACGTATGTCCCATATTCAAATTAAATTTCCAAGAGATTTTCATTAAATTCAAAATAAACATTTCAAAATCTCGATTTAACAATTTATAATAAACTTCACTACCGAAGAAACAATGTCATTGTCAGAATATTGACATTGACAACTTCAGTTTTGTTGACTTCCTTCCTTTGACATTAAAAAAAAAATAGTAAATAAAAACCGTACGCTGATATTAACGTGCTCACAAACTCATAATTCAAAGCTATCGCAGTACTGGTTTCGCGTATTCGGTGCAGAATATTTCGCGGCCAATGACCTGTTTAAATGTGAAAGCTTTAACGAACTTTTTGATCTCGCTTTCGTTACAAATTAAGTCGTGTAAAAATGCAACTTAAACAATACCATAAGATATTCCAATTACTATATTAGTTTTCCGAGTGCTTTTTACGAAATACACATAATTTCGAAAAGTAATTGTGAAGAAAATGAAACTCAAAATAAATAAATCTCGTCTGCCGATAAAGGCTCACTTTTTCTTCTTTTTTGCTGGTAAGTATGAGTATTTTTAATATTCTCGGTGTGTTTATGTGGGAATAATAATAATTCAAACCATATGTTCAATTTATTTAGCATTGATCCGTAAATGTGATTAAAACCAGCCAACGAATTGAAAAAAAAAGGTAAATAACTGCTAAAAATAATATTGTTGGACAACCACACAAATTTCCAGAAAGTTCCTTTTACTATGTGTACCAGCGCAAAGAAATTTACTAAGGAGAGCGAAATTGCGAGAGATACTGCTATGCTCCCATAGATAATAGCAATATCTTGCACTTCCTTGTCACTCTTCCGACCCAATTCCCTCATTTGGGTGTAATACAATTGACACCAGACAGTAACTTATATTACTTACACATATTATTTCAAAGATATAAATAATACTTAATCATCTACTTTAATACCTTTACAACAATGAACATAACTAGATATTATCAAGATATTTATCAACGAGTCATGATGTCATTTGAAAACATTCATAATTCTACCAATTTAGTATTTTAATGTCACAATTATTATGCCTCTTTATACACAGTTACCTGCTGCAATACTGCACCGATACTACGCTATCCTGCCCTGCTAAGCTGAAAGGTGCTATCTCTGAGATACGCCCTTTTTTAATAATTTCGCATCTAATGGTATAATAGAAATAGTGCTATCTAACTTAAAACATTTAAAAAACCATTAAGAAGTATTTTTATATCTCAATTTTTTCTTTAATTACTAATAGATTTGGGGGCTTTCTTTATAATCAAAATAGTGGTATCTCACAAAATAGGTATAAGGTACAATTTTATACCTAAGGTACAATTTATGAATAATTTAGGTATGTCAATAAATCTATTAGTCAAAAATACGTATTAATAAGTTTTAACATCTTCAATAAGATTTATTTTTGAAGGAGCGAAAATATAATTTACATAAAGTCAATTTTCTCATAACTTACTCAGATTGAGATAGCACTTTTCGGCTTATCAAGGTAGTATTGCTCTTACCAATTGAGCTACGGGTCAAGTTATCGAGCTGTCTGTGGCTGCAGTGATGAAGGTTCTCTCACCAGATGTCACTAGCATTGCACAATGGCAATACCCAGTACAAAGATTTTCAAGAGTGATACCGGGTGCAACATGGTTACGGGTTCAATTCCCATTAGGTTGAAAAAATTGTCTATGTTTTCGATCTTTGTGTTAATAAATAATCATAATAAAAACTAGTAGAGTTAATTCATAAAAAATATATCAATAAAACAAACATTATTTATGCATGTTATACTGAAAAATCCAAACCTATCTTTGATGGTCTAGTTGATCTAATGGTTTGTGTTGAGGTGAGGAGCTCCCTAATGCGACCTCCCTATCTAGTTCAGGATAAATACTTTTTAAATTGGAATTCAAATTATTTAATCATATTTAACATATATTTGATTCCTCAAACAAACAACAATAATCATAATAACTAATATATAAACATAAAAGCTAATAGCTGCTTCAGCATGTGCATCAAGATTTTTAATAATTTCCCAAATAACATTAAATTACTACAAGGACGTACTTTTAAACTACAAATGACAAAATGGCTTTTGACACATTGCTTCTATAGTAATAAAGAATATTTCGACTTTACAAATACAATATCAATAAAATTATAATAATATGCAATTAACTGTACACAAGAGATAATAACTTCCATTACATTTGCACACCTGCTTGCAGGTTGAATACATTGTACCTAAATTAATTTAAGATCTGTATATTTACTGTATCCTGGCAAATAAACGTATTCTATTCTATTCTATTCTATTCTATAATATTGTTGTAATTAAGTTTATTGAATATCAGAATGTTTCACTATCATGATATTCAATTATTTTTTGTAAAATTACTTATTAGTTTGTTATAATTATTAATACAAAAAACGAACACTAAGAAAATAAGAAAAGCTGGATTCGAACCAGCGCTTTCCATCAATCCGTGCTAGACGCTCTGCCAATTTAACCAAGGAACGAACCATTAGACCTTACGAATTTTTCTATGTGCTTATTGCAGATCTTTATTTTTGGTTTCTAACGATTTTTTTGCCGTAGCGGATCGAAGGAATTTTTCTTATTGTTCAACCTTTGTATTAATAATTATTCTATTTTTATTTCATTTCATTTAATTCAGGCAACATAACCCATATAATATGGTATAATATTATATCAGTTCCGAATCCGAGTAATGACAGTCCGAAATGTCATAGGGATTATTATACCTCTACAAGGTTACAAGCGCTATTCGTATTTTCCCTTAGTGCACAAGCGACATCCGAAGTGAGTCGGAGTTTTCTAGATTTGTATGGTCTCTGATGCACTGCGTAAACGCGCCAAGGGCTAACAATACATCCATATAATTGTAATATATAAAAACTAACCTACACGAAGTGCACTTGACGGCAACGTGTGGCGCAATAACCGGCCGCGGAATCGCCGATACACGACGCCCTTCGGCCATAACTCCTTCATGAAGGTCGACAGATGTTTTGAAGCAAGCGAATGAAATTCATTCATATAGTGGCGGGATTTCATCCGCTCG
>NW_020653866.1:0-10588 GCF_003589595.1 Hyposmocoma kahamanoa
CTTCAATAATATATTTACAAAATTTTTATCACGCTTTCTTTTTATAACAACGAGCTTGTTCAATTTTATTTCTTTACAAAAATGTTGTGATTCTCTCGCTAACACACTTACGGTAGATAACGATCGAGACATTGCATAAATAACCAATTTATCGGGCACAAAAACAAAAGAACTATTTTTAGCTACATATATACATATACATGCTCATGTATATCTTTCAATTCCTTAGAGTCCCATCGGTATACGGCTCAATGCATCTGCAGCTGCGTTATGTCGTCCTGAAAAATAATAAATCCCGAAATCATACTCTTCCAAATAGAGTCTAAACTTTGTTAAACAGCTTGATGGATCGGTCATATTAAATAAATAAATCAAAGGCCTGTGGTCAGTTTTTATTTGAAACTTCTTGCCATAAAAATAGGGCCTAATATGACGCGCACAGTCCACACAATAACCAGTAGTTCGAGTTCGATGACTAAGTATCGTGTTTCAACTGGTCTTAGATTACGGCTTGCGTACGCGACTACCTTGCCATTACTATTAGACAAAACGGCGCCTGAACCTAGCTTTGATGCATCTGTTTGTAAAACAATCAATGAATCCGGTTTCGCGCACTTTCCGATAACCGATTTCTAGAAACTATAAAATAGTTGTAATTCCAAGAACTTTTGAGATCGGTTTTTCTTGTAAAAAAGTTATGAAAGTTGATTTTCAGGTATTTAACTCGTATTTCATATTAGTATCTGATTTAACTGCCTCTCCGCGGCCTACCATACGGTTACCATACCGGACTGCCACGCTGAAGTCCCGGGTTCGATTCCCGGGCCAGGAGAAATATTTGTATGGTCTATATGTATTTTTTATTTTGGGAGTTCGGGTGTAATTTGTGGTTATCTATGTGTGTATCCATGGCACCCGGCGATACAGAGTTTCCCTAGTGCGGGGCTATGAACGAGTGTGCGTAAGAAAAAAATGTAGGTTAGATAATTGTTACTACTTTTTTTTATTTTATTTCCAGTTAAATAGTACTAAATCACGAGATCTTAATCTTCAAAATATTATTAATATTTTTCCATCGTATTTTTGTGTTATTTTTCTAGTAATAGTCGGCAGTGTACCCTGATTGTAAATGTTCTTAAACAATACATTAAAGAATAATTTCATAGTAAACGTTACAATTAGAATCATTCAAACTGAATCATATTTATGCAAGTACCTGCCTACATCAAAAAATTCGTTTGTGCTTTACAAGTACAGAGTTTGCGGTGCGTTATTGCATTTTAATTGGAATTTTTTAGTTTTTTAGTAGTCCGTATTACCATACGGAGGTTATTTATTTGGCAACACAGAATAGTAATTTTCATCATAAAATCTGCTTTTAAACTGAGTAATTTTCTAATTTGCGAAACCAGATAGCCGCCGTTTTGCGGTTGATTTAAAGTATGCAGCAGCTACCCTTTACGGGCCGGGGTGGTAGGGGTTGCGAATCGCCTGTGGTTAGCTCATTCTAAATGCAGCTTACTAAAGACAAAAATCGACTATTTTGGTACGGGCCGCTTTTGTTGAAAGTACTCATCAAACATCTGTTATAACTTATGTGGTCTGTGATTATAACCATAGATATAGGATTATAACGTAAGGCGAATTCCCCTGCTTGGAACAGGTTCACTGCTGGGAATTTCTAATAAATTTAATTTTAAAACCTAAGAGTGGTTATACACTGCGACTCTTAGCAGCGATGTAAAATCGCGTACATAAAACACGCGATTGCATCTTGCGATTTATAGGCGACTGCATCGATATAAACGCGGGTTTCAAATTCAAATTCAAATTCAAAATAATCTTTATTTCATAGGTAAGCATTATTACACTTGAAATCGTCACAATGGTTAAACTCTACCGCTCATTCGTAAGGCAGATTCCCCTGAGAAGAATGAGCAAGAAACTCTAGGAGTTGCTCTTTGTAAATAACATTTACAATATTTTTTTATTTGAAACATCAGATTGAGACTACCTCCATGAGCTAAACGGGTTACTACCACGGATTTTTGTCATCCAAGTACGCAGAAGTTGTATAATAACCTTTAGTATAAAGTTTTTGTTTCACTATAGTTTTAAACCTCGTGAAAGGCAAATTTTGTATATCAACCGGAATCTTGTTATAGAAGCGTATACATTGCCCCTTAAATGATTGTTTGACTTTGTGAAGACGACTATCAAGAAAAGCTAGTTTATTTTTATTCCTCGTATTAATGTTATGTCTGTCACTATTTTTCATAAAGAAATTACTATTCCTTTTAACATAAATTATATTTTCATAAATGTATTGTGAGGCTAGTGTAAGAATGTTAATTTCCTTAAACTTATCTCTCAAAGATACTTTGGGGCCCAGATTGTAAATTGCCCTAACTGCACGTTTCTGCAGGACAAAGATTCTATTGATATCGGCGGCATTACCCCAAAGCAAAATGCCGTATGTCATTAGACTGTGAAAGTAGCTGAAGTAAACCAATCTAGCGGTTTCGACGTCTGAAAGTTTCCTTATTTTTTTAATCGCGTACACTGCAGAGCTGAGCCGTTTTGACAACTTACTTATATGGGGACCCCATTGCAATTTAGCATCTAACGTTATACCTAGAAATACAACTGTATCCACAAGATTAAATTTTTCGTTTCTAACTACAATGTTTGTAACCGTCTCTCTAACATTGGGTAATGTAAACTTCACACAATTTGTTTTTTTCTCATTAAGAAGTAGGTTATTAACAGCAAACCAATCAACTACTTTAGATATAGCATTGTTCACATCGTCGTAGGAACATTGGTGCCTTTTAACTTTAAATAATAAGGAAGTATCATCAGCAAACAATACTATCTCATGTTTTATACCCTCCATAAGGCTAGGTAAGTCATTAATATAAACTAAAAATAAAAATGGGCCTAGAATTGAACCTTGAGGGACACCCATGCTAATTGCAGATCCTGACGATCTCGTACCGTTAACATCGACCCTCTGTACCCTACCACGCAAATACGATTTAAGAAGGTCGAGATCACGTCCCGCCACACCATAATGGCGAAGTTTCCTGACCAGTGTATCATGGTGCACACAATCAAAAGCTTTGGAAAGGTCACAGAATACACCAATAGCATCATGTGATACTTCCCATGCATCAAATATATGATTAATCAACTCGACACCAGCGTCGGTTGTAGAGCGACCCCGAGTGAAACCAAATTGTTTAGGAGACATTAAATTATTACTATAAAAATGTGCAAACATCTGATTTAGAATAATTTTTTCAAATATTTTACTGAGAGTTGGTAGTATTGATATAGGTCTGAAATTGGTGGGGTCAGAAATACTACCAGATTTGAAAAGTGGAATAACTTTACTTTGCTTCATGAGGTCAGGAAAGACACCATCATCAACACATTTATTAAAGACACAGGCTAAGTAAGGCGCAATACAATCAACTATAGAACTAATTACTCTGACTGAAAGACCATCAAGATCAGCAGTATTTTTTATATTTATAGACTTAAAGGCTTTAACAATATCGTTTGGAAATACATGACGGAACCTTAAATTAGTGATACTAACTGCATTATTTTCTTTTAGTAAGGATTCAGCGGCCGTGGGAGATGAATTTAACGAATTAGTAGTCAAAATTGGAATGTCGGTAAAAAAATTTTCAAATATTTTAGCAACTTCTGCGTCTGTGTTTACAATTTTGTCATTAAATCTTAGTTGAAAATCTAAGTTACGAGGTTTGACCCTTCAAGTTTCGCTATTTATAATATTCCAAGTCGTTTTTACTACATTCGCGCTGCTTTTTATTTTATTACTAATAAACATTGCTTTGGCTGCCACACAAACACGTTTAAACATTTTCGAATATTTCCTAACAAAATCATTAAAACTGTTACTAGTGTTATAAGTTCTTTCATCGTAAAGATCATATAGCCTTTGTCTACTTTTGTGAATTCCCACAGTCGCCCATTCACTAAATTTCAATGAATTATTAATAGTTATGATTTTGGACTTAAAAACATTATCACGTTCACTTTTCACTATGTTGAAAACTGAATTATACAATTTATTGGGATCGTTAACGTACGGAATGTCAGTTAGTTTAAGCATTACGTTATTTCTATAAGCTTTAAGTCGACCATTATTTATCGGAACACATGTGATATCCTTTTTCGGCATTTTGTCAACAGTTATATTAAAAGTGGCCAATTGACCGCAGTGATCTGAAGTTAATTTATTTATAATAGATTTATTACTAGGTACGGCGTTGGTATAAATGTTGTCTAAACAAGTGGCAGTAGTAGAAGAAGTTTGTATCGAGTAGTAGAAGTTTGTATCAATGCAGCCGCACGCTTGCATCGCTGCTTGGAATCGCGCGCGTGTGTAAAGGTATACGATTAGCGACCGCATCGCGTCGCCGTGTGTAACCGCTTTTTTAGCAGCGCGTCAGCAATTCAATCGCAATAAAGTCGCCAGTCTTTAGGGAGTCATACATTCTATCATCAACCAATTTATACGTTCCACTGCTGGGCACGAGTCTCCTCACAGGCGGGTTGGGATTTATGTTTTACAAGGACTGTAAACATTCGAAGATTTCATCACGATGTTGTCCTTCACCGAAAAGTTCATAATAATAAGTTCCGAGAAACTCAAGAGCCGAGATTCGAACCCACGGCCTCTACTTGACAGGCGGTAGGTCAAACGAGACTATCACGGCTTCTCTTTAGGGAGTCACCACACTTATCGACACGGAAACGCTTTAATGTCTATGCAATAAGAGCGAAAAAGACGCTTCTGCTCGGCCCGCCGATTAACTTTTACTAGTAAACGTCGCTTAAATTAGAGACCCTAATTCCCTAAGTCTTATTACACCTCCCTAAATTAGAGTTAGGGTTCCTTGAAGTCGGGTAGTGTAATTATTAAGCGTTTAAAAGTCGTATGTAACAAACAGCTCTAATTACTTTGGCTCCGCGCGGTTAGTGCTTGAGTCGACGACAGTAGGCACAGTTAAAGGTGAATGGTTGTATGCTTAGACACGGCTGTTAAATGGAGAGTCATTGATCTACGATTAACTAACAATTAACTAATCCCGTTCCCAAATTTCCTTTTTATAAGTTTTCCCGTTTTAAAGACAAAAGATAAAATCGTTCACCGCGGAAAGCCGAGAACAAAAAAATGCGTAACACATTAGAGAAACGCAAAAGAATTTAAAAATTTCAAATGTTTTAATAAATAATTTTTTTTTCTTATTTTTTTAGTTTTCGCGGTTAGCCCTAATATTATTGTGGGGGCGGATTATGAGAAAAAAACGCCTGGTTGTAAATTGAGCTTCTTGGTCTTGGTTTTGCTTGGATCGCGGTGAGATTTGGAACGCCTTCGGAGTCTTGTGCAGTCAATTTTGGAATGTCGTTCCGCTCCCAACGCTCCGCTTTTTATATCATCGCTGGCCCGCCGTGCCGCTCGCATTCTATTCAAGTGTGCGAGCGGGACGGCACCAATGCAGGAGCGGGACGGGAGAACCCTACAGACTCCAAGCAAAACCCCTCTCTCCCTCTCGTTTATTTACCAAACCTTAAACTAAATTAACAACACCAAATTATAATAATAAATCACAATAATAAATTTACAATATTAAAAATCACATGGGCGCGAACACGTTTTCGTCCTGAACATATTCTCCCGCCGCAGCTTGTAGCTGGAAAGTCCTAGGGTTCGCGCTTCGTTGTCTCGTTGCCTCCCGTTTCAATGATTACCAGCTTCTTTGTAGGACGGCGCAGAACTCCTCTGTTTGTCCGCACGTCGACCGCCCTTATTTCTCCGTCGGGGCCTGGGTATGTAGCCACAATGATGCCGCGGGGCCAGGTGTTGCGTGGTAGCGTCCCGTCGGCTATGAACACCAAGTCTCCCAGTTGTAGCGCGCCGTTGGTGGCTCTCGGAGTTCGTCTGTGCTGGAGATCAGGGAGGTATTCTCTTATCCAGCGTGACCAGAACATGTCGGCCAGTCGTTGGCTGGTCCGCCAGATCTTGCGCCCGTCGATGTCAGTGTCCGTGAAGGCTCCAGGCAGTGGTACTCGTGAGGGACCCCCCAGTAGGAAGTGGTTCGGAGTCAGGGGGTTCTCGTCTTCTGGAGCAGTGGATACATGGGTGAGAGGGCGGCTGTTGAGGGTGTGCTCTGCCTCGACCAATAGAGTGTGCAGGACCTCTTCTTTCGGGGCGCGTTCGTGCAGTACGGTGTACAGAGCTGTTTTGATGCTTCGTACCAGACGCTCCCATGCTCCTCCCATGAACGGTGCGCTCGGCGGTATGTATCTCCACTTGATGAACCGGATACTGGCGTCTTCCTGTATAGCTTCTAGTGCTGCCCTCTGTAGCTCGGCGTCCGCGCCGCGGAGATTGGTTCCCTGGTCAGACCACAGCTCCGTCGGGCATCCGCGTCGCGATATGAAGCGACAGAGTGCCATGATGGCGGAGTCGGTGCTCAGATCTCCGGCGACCTCGACGTGGACCGCTCTCGTGGTTAGGCAGGTGAAGATCGCTCCGTATCTTTTTTGTCGTGTGCGGCCTACTGTGACTTGGAGTGGGCCGAAGAAATCCAGCCCGGTGTATGTGAACGGGCGTTGATGGTGAGCGAGGCGGCTGGGCGGATGGTTTCCAGTCGAGGGTTGTGGAGGCGTGGCTCTCATGATGCGGCACACTCGGCAACGTTTCAGTTCGCTTCGCACAGCGTTGCGTAGTCGTAGGAGCCAGTAGTGCTGTCGTACCTCGCTGGTGGTGATGCCGAAGCCTCCGTGGTGCGTCTGTTTGTGTATCCAGGCGATATACAGTCGCACCCACGGGTGGTCTCCATCAAGCACGGCTGGTGACCGTTGTTGCTCACTGTGTGTAACTGGATGCCGCGCGCGTGACTAAGTTTCATATAGCAGCGCGGTACTTTTATCTTGGCGAGTCGTCGTACATCTTCCAGCCATCTGCTCCAGGCGTCCGCTTCGGGCGCTTCTAACGGGGTGTCCCAATCGATGCCTGAGCGCCACGTGTCTTGTATGATGCGCTTCGCTTGTATGGTGACTGGAGTGGCGATGCCCAATGGATCAAATATGGACATCGTAGTGCGTAGCGCCTCCCTTTTAGTTGGTGTTCTTGCCCCGTTGTATACTTCCGCCGGTGTTTTGTGAGTGTTGATGTTGAAAGACAGGGTGTCTTCCTCTGGTTGCCACACCATGCCCAGTACTTTCGTGCTGTCCAGTTGTAGTATGTCGCCTTTCGACCCCGGTGATAGCGTGCTTAGTACTCGGCGCGAGTTTGATGCCCAACGTTGCAGGAAGTAGTTCGCGCGGCTGTGTATGTACGCAACTTGTGTGGATATGCGTACGGCCGCTCCTTCGTCGTCAAAACTCGCTAGGTAGTCGTCGACGTAATGGTTGTCGATGATTGCCGCTGTCGCCTCGGGGTACTGAGCACGAAAGTGTTCCGCGTTCTTGTCCTTTACGTAGATAGCAGTACAGGGAGATGATGTGGCGCCGAATATGACACTCTTCATACGGTACTCGGTCGGTTGGCGATCTCGGTCGTCTCCTCTCCACAGGAAGCGTTGCATGTCTCTATCTTCCTCTCGTATGGTCACACGAAGAAACATGTCTCTGATGTCGGCTGCTACCGCTACTGGTCGCTGACGGAACTTCATCAACACGCCGGGCAGGGATTGTATTAAGTCCGGGCCTGGTAGTAGCATGTCGTTCAGGCTGACTCCTTTGGCTTTGGCAGCGGCGTCGTGGACCAATCTGAGCTTCTCTGGCTTCTGTGGATTGATGACGGCGAAATGGGGTAAATACCAAGTCTTCGGGTTCTTATGGGGTGGCGCTATTTCTGCGTAGTCGTTGTCGAACAGTGTTTGTAACTGTTTTTCGTATCTCTTTTTCAGTACCTCGTCGCGGTCGAGTTTCTTTTCAACTAGTTCCAATCTTCTTAACGCCACGTCGTAGCTGTCAGGTGGATGAACGTGCTCGTTACGCCATAGAAGACCGGTTTCAAAGCCTCCCGCCGGTAAACGGCGGGTTTTATCTTCTAGTTGTTGCAGTGCTCGTCGCTCGTCGTCGTTGTGGCTGCGTCTCGGTGTGACAGCCAATGACTCGAGGCTGAAGTGTTCCCTCATCATCTGCTCCATGGACTCTTCATCATCAGGGGCGACAGCGTGGAGTACTTTGTGGGTGTTGACTCTTTCACTCGATCTCTTAGTGCCGTGTAGAACCCAACCTAAATCGGTGAGTGTTGCGATCGGTTGGTGTCGGTCCCCTTGTCGCACGGCATGTGTGAGTAAAAGATGCCAGTTGTCTTGACCCAGCAGTATCGTAGGTGATCCCTCTTCGTAGATGAGATGCTCTTCTAAGTCGTGCAGGTGGGGGCAAGCTCGTATGACGTTACGTGGCACTGCTTGCGGCGATAGCTTCAAGTTGTTCATGGTGCGGGCTGTTATTGTATGCTCATTCGTGTCGCGCCCGCGCAGAGAAATGCGTACTTGTTGCGATTCGCCAACGTTGATTCGCGTGCCGGCTACACCCTCAATGTAAAAGGGTGCTGGTGTACCCGCTGCGCCGATCCTTCTTGCTAGCGCCGCCTCAATCAGGCTGCACGTTGACCCGTCGTCCAGTAGTGCGAGTGCGTTGCACGTACCCTTGGGGCCCCTCACTTGCACAGGGAGTACCTTCAGTAGCGCGGTGGTGTTGCTTCTGTCTTTTGCTGATGCCACAACAAATGATGCAGGAGCTTCTTTCTTCTCCTTTGATGAGGGTGGAGTGCCATGCAGCAGTGAATGATGCATGTACTCGCAACCGTCGATGCCGCACCTCTTGTTCTTACACGTATGGCGAAATTTGCGTGTTCGTAAACAGCGGAAACATAGCCTGTGTTTGCGTGCTACGTCCCACCTGGTGGTCACATCTGCTGTCTTCATTTCGTCGCATTGCGCCGCATGATGACCCGTCTTGTCGCAAATAGGACACGTAGTAACTTGTTCGTGCGCGGCTGGCTTCGCTATTTGAGTGTGGCAGCTCTTCATGGGTCTCCTGCCTGCTGGCTCCCGCCGGTCTTCCACAGGTGTGTTCTCGACGGGCGCGTAGCTCCCACAACGTGCAGCTGTGCGTTGCATGAACTCGGTCAGGGTTACTAGGTCAGGTTGGTATTCTGGCTGTTCCGCAGCAAAGTCATAGTATCGATAGCGCAATGCTGAAGGCAGCTTCTCAACCACGGCGCGTACTATCTCGGCATTGTGTAGATAATGCGGTCTGTTTAGCGCCTTCAATGTGGCCGTGACGTTGATGATCTTCGATGCGAAGTTGCAGATGTCTCTCGGATGTTCGCCCAGACGTGGAAGGGTGCGTAGCTTACTCAGTTCGGCCAGTGCGAGCGCGTCCGAACGACCGAACCTTGATGTCAGTAAGCTCATTACTTCGTTGGAGGACGTGGCTCCGACGAATAAACATTGAGCTGCTTCCCTAGCGGTGCCTTTCAAGCTCCTCCGGAGCCTCGCCAGGTTCTCTTGTTCTGTAAGCAGTCCTGCAGATTCCTCATAGGCTGTCTTGAACGGCAGCCAGTCGCTTGACGAACCGTTGAATATGGGTAATTCTTGAAGTCTTGCAGTAGTGGGTTGAATCGCTCGTGCCGCAGTAGTGATCGCCGTTGCTAACTTTTCGTAACATATGTCGCTCGGCGGCTTATGTTCCAGGTGGCCGTCGTTGTTACGATAGTATTGCGGCTGTTGTCTCTCACTTGTGTGCGTGACGTATGTAGAGGGGGGCGCTCCCCCCGCGTAGTTGGTGGGGGGGCACCTGGTCCCAGCTGTTGCAGGTGCCGCGTACGTGGAGATTTTTTCCTGTCGAATGACGTCGCGCGTCGGCGGCGGCGCCTGTGATTCGGCAGGTCTTCCCTTCAATATATCTTCCTTCGTACGTGTGGCGGCAGTGTAGTCTTCCTGCTCTTCTCTTCTCAACCCAATAGTGCTTGTGCGAATCCACTCCGATGTGCGTTCCTCGCGGATCGTGGCTTCCTCTGGATCGTCTTCGTCCGATTCCTCTTCCATTGCCGCGATCTTTGCAGATAATAAATCGATTTTCAGCTTCAATAATTCTTGTTGCGCTTCCGCTAGCTTCTTACGACGACTGTTCGAAGAACCGGATCGAAAAGATCGAACAGATTTAGGAGAGCATATTCTCCGTGGTGCTTCGCTTGTAGTGGCGCCGGCTTCGGGTCTCTCTACTAGTTGGGAGACTGGCGAGGTGGCAGTCGGCGCAGCGTCGATTTGTCTGATCGTCACGTCGGTTTCCACAGTTGCACCGGTTGTACGTGTGGCGTACGTGGAGCGCGTGTGTTCTGAAGTTGTAGCGGTCTTTTCGGTCCCCGTGATCGTGTCGGTGCCCGTCGAACAGGTTGGAGCAGTGGACGAGGATTCTTGGGTATTCACGGGGTATGATTTTGCGCTTCTGGTAACTGGCATTGTTCTTTCTTGATGTAATCCGGCTGCTGAAGGACCAGAAAATGTGGGGGCGGATTATGAGAAAAAAA
>NW_020653867.1:0-17321 GCF_003589595.1 Hyposmocoma kahamanoa
CCTTCCCATTAGATGGCAGCAATGTATAGATAATAATGGCAACTATTTTGATTAAATAAATTTGTTAAAAATTTAAAAAATAAACAATTTAGATTTTCAGTACAAATCGGCAATTTCATACTTTAACCTCTATTATTAATTACTCAGTTAAATTCCATCAGATTTCATATACAAATTACAGTATATATTTTTGCGTCAAAATTAGGTGGTGGCCAGTGACCGACAAGCTGAGATAAATTCTAGTTTAGAGAAATTCTATTTTAGTAGTAAAGTAATTATATTATATATATATATAAAAATAAATAAAATAAAATATATAATTATATATTATTATATATATAAATATTATATATTTATTAATATGCTGCATCACATCATATTTCTCATACAGCATATTTCTTGAGGATTACATCTGTCCAGTAAACTAATCACTATTGATACATGTATGTTTACACAAGTTTGTAGACACACTTCCCTTCAAATGTCGATCATTGGTGCCATCACCCTACGAAATTAAATTCTATCAGATATTTGAAATATCAATTACAACTCACATTTTTGCGTAGTAACACAAATACAAAATACGTGTTTTAATGACGAGTACTTGTAATACTGCCCAGGATATGCGTAATGGCAAATGAAAAAAACACAATTACATTACAATGACGCTCGAAGAATCATGCCTCATAATCTTACCAGAATCTGGATGAAACGACGAAGCATTGGCGTATCGGGCTTAGTTGCTGATGTTTCAGGACACTGTTTGAGCTTCAACGCAGTCTCGAAAGCAATGACGTCGCTGTTTTTCGTTTCACGGCAGAAAATGTCTGCATCCCGCTGCGGTCTCCTCAGTAGCCTAAAACCGATATTATATTGAACATGCAGGGCGTTGAATGAATTTGAGTGCCTATTGCGTATAGTTAACCTACAGATCACTATCTTTTAGTAGCAGTAGAGCTCCTTGTGCATGAGTTCGCCCAGAGAAGTACTTACTGCCACCTAACCTATTTCTTCTGCGAAGCAGTAATGTGAGCATTACTGCGTCTCGGTTTTCAAGGGTAAGGGTGCTGGTGATATTACAGGCACATGGAACTTGTTACTTATGTTTCAGGGTAAAAGGCGCAGTGACAGTGTCCTCAGATCTATGGGATTTGAAGGCCTAAGTGGCACTGCAATTGTTATGGACAGACGTGTCGCTTATCGTCCCGTCACCGTCACTTGGTGTCATAAAAAAATATATGTATAAATAATAAAATTAATTTTTTAAATGAATTTTTGTATTTAATTTATATGCTTTTTTTATACTTTACTTTTAATAAATAATAAACACCATAAAAAGTTTTCGTATTTATAAATATCATTATCGTTTCTCACAAGCTTGTCCATTTATTCATATAAGTTGCAAGTGTTGAATAAAAAAAATTTTTTTGACATCGATAATTTGATTTTCAAATAATTTTGACAACATTCATTGCCATAACAGAATTGAGTAGAACAGGGAACAAAATATATTTAATGTAAGTACAATTTTGATAAAGACCTCACACGTAAATTGTTGTAGTCAAAATACCATTTTTTTGCTTTTTAACTTAAATATATCCTTTTTATGTATATAAAACGTCTCATGTTTGAAAGTAAACATAACACTAAGTGATTTTTGTACTTTTAAATATAAATAATAAATAACGCACACACTCAACATAGCTCCGCACTAGGCAACCCAGTGTCGTGGGTGCCATGGACACACATATAGACAACCACAAATTACACCCAAACTCACGAGAGAATCTGGGACCTCTGCGTGGGAGTCCGGCATGGTAACCGTTCGGCCACAGAGGCAGTTTAGTCAGCAATATGGAACCTATGATGCACATAAGAAATTATATACTTAAGTTAAAAAGATAAAAATGGTATTTTGACTTACTACAACTTACGTGTGAGGTGTCTACTACTCTGTTACACCTACTCAGGGTACTTAAAATGACCATATTTATTGTTTATAAGCTTTGTTATCGAATAATGTTTTAATTTGACACTTTTTTCGAACTAAAGACTATAATTTCAATTAATTAGACAGTAGGTATACTTATGATAATGTAACTCACTAATATAGTACTTTATTTTTAGTTTGAATTACTAATTTGGTTAACCATATAACCAAGTTAGTGAACAATAGATTTTCATTTATCTATGGTATTAACGCTAATAATACACATTTAGGTGAATGTTAGTGAAAACTTAAAATAATGTTTTTTTCAAAAGATTGACCCTTATTATTGTAATACGTCGCTTACGGCGATAAAAGCCGAAAACACCCAAAAAACCCAATACAAAAACAAAAGGAAATTCGTAAGGTCTGCTGACTTCAGTTGGTATAGCGGTAACCTTGGTTTGGCATATACATAGGTTTGGGAGGAATTTTTCTTTGTTTTCGATCTTTGTAATCATAATCATAACAAAACTAATGGAGTTATTTCGCAAAAAATACGATAAATACATTTGATCGAAAAGTGACATCGGCATCAGTTGTGATACCTGTAAGGGTATCGGCTGCGGTGAGGTTATTAAAAAATCTCTCACTAGATGTCACTAGCGGTGACGAATGCCAAAGTCAGTAAAAAGGTCTACTCGTATAACAAAAACACATAGGAGAATTTCGACGTCTCTGTAATTGGACCCGTGACTCAGATGGTTAGAGCTAAGTTACGGTGCAGCATGGACGTGGGTTCAAGTTCCACCGGCTCGACAAAAACTTTTCTGTATATTCGATCTTTGTATTCATAATCGTAAGAAAACTAGTGGAGTTATTTCACAAAAAATCTCAATAATATTATGTAATACAAAGTTCATATAACATAGTATTTTACATTCTTTTTTTTGTTCCGCTAAATAGGTAATATACGTACAGAGGAAGAAGTTGGTGCGATAAAAGCAAATAATAGTAGGGATATCTATCCAAAATTGATGTTGAATAATCACTAAATTGCGAACTCTACTCTGTCTAAATATCAATAGAATCATTTTAGTGTGGAGAGAGTGAATAGAATTATGATGTTTCATATTATGAAGTAAGCGCCTGATAAGCGCTATGGAGAGGTCAGAGAACTTTGCAGGGCTGAGTCTCAACCGCGAGAGCGAGACATAACTCGGGCACCACACTTATCGCAGTACCACCTACGTAAGTAAGTTAATAAAGTTATGGACACAGATCATTTAAAAATAAAAAGTTCTGAGTCCAGGTGTTAAAATAAATACCGTCTAAATGATTATTCATGTTAATATATGTGTATTTCTGAAATTGAAACATAGCGCATTCCATGTTGCGTAGGCTGCATTGCAAGTTGCTATGGCAGATGCGTTTGGCTATATGTAGCGTGAGGACGAAAAGTTTATTGAGGCGCAAGGGAGCCCGACCGGCCATCATTCGCGGTTCGACGGTGCTGAGGTGCGGTCGGTGACTGCATGCTCGCCGGCTACCGAAGAAAACTTTACAACATTCGTATTCAAGAACAACTGGACCATCATGAGGGCTGGAGTTGCCCTCATAGGGGCCTTTCTTCTCGTCTCGGCCACCGTGACTCACCAGGTAAATTTCCCACACAAAATAAATAACAAGTCAGTCCGCTAAACCCGTTCGTGGCGGTGTATCTGAAAAAATATTTTTGCAAAAAGTTTTTGGACAACTTTAGGACAAGTTTAAGTTTTAGCCTTCTTATTTGAATTTTGTGAATATTTTGAGGACTGTTGTTTAAATTGTTATGATGCTAAGTTCCTGCTAGTTATTTCTACGAATAAGTTACATTATCGACATTATTCAAATATTGGCATAAGTGAAGAAACTTTGTCTCTGGGGCTGTATTTCCTGCTAGAAGTTGTTTAGTTTATATTATACTATCAAAATAATGTATATATTAGCTACTCATATTTTCAGTAGAACTTTCATTATAACACAGAAAACAAAACTGATGCTCTTTTAAGAAAATTCGCCTAAGCAGTGAAGTGTTCGATTTCAACTTTTGTTAAGTGTCAATAAAACTGATAAACTGGTAGATAACACTTTACCTTCTGTTTAGATAACCTAAAACAGTATGTTGTCAGGTAAAATACACTATCTATAAATATGGTGACATGCATACTATTTAAATGATTCACGCACTTCACATACTTAATTTAATGCTGTAATAAGGATCCCTAATAATTAGAATATTAAAACCACAAAAAATAATGCAAAGAAAACAACACTTTTGTTGGAAGGGTAATCACAGCGTACACTGAACTTATTTCTGTAACTTAATATTGGTCGTCCTTAGTCGGAACTCTTTGTAAGCTCTTGTTTTATGGTTATTGTTTTACTTGTGAAGAAAGGAATATGCAACGCGTATGTATGGTGTTTATAAACTCGAGACATCCTAAACATTTGCGAATTTTAAATTTATGCGATTATAAATATATATAAGATATTGTCCTGTAAATTCGCTAGGAATAATAATTTAACAAAAACCTTGAAGCAAATATTTACTTCTTTTTAAAATAAAGAACTAGCGTCAGTGTATTCTGTTTAAAAACAATACAGGTATTTTAAATCGAAGTATGCATAAATATTTACTTTATATATAGGTACTGTGATATACTTGAAAATGTTTAACGTAATTTCTAGGTCATATCTATAAAATAAAGTGAAACAGTAAAAATCTATCAAATAGTTCATAGATATATTATAGTATGAGCATCGAGTATATATTTACTCGATGAGTTTGAGGTACTATCATAAATAATTTTCTGTTTAGCCAATTGACTTTCTTATGCCTTTCATCTTTGTTAACCTTTATAAAGTTAATATGAAGCACTCCGCTCATAGGTTGTTACTTATTAGTTCCGAGCCTCCTTCATTGCTTCATGGAACGCCCAGGCTATTGTTAGTAGACATAACTTAATAATTTAATATGTTCCCTGTCTTTAGATGGAAGTTTCGACGGAACTTTCATACTGTTTACGAATATGCCGTAACAAAAATTTCGTGTCAATCACAAATTGTCTAATTATCCGCTAAGTGGTTATACACCTTAATAAAAATGGCAAATGGACATTTTTCGAGCTGCATTATTTTCCAGAACGTAATCGTTGTTTCGTACGTCGAACCATTTATGCAATGATGCAAAATGACCATATCAAACTGTAACGGAAGCCATTTCCTTAAATTTAATACAATCAGCGTTACCCACTTACGAGTAGGTACACACTGCATTATTTTTATGTTCACGGAGGAAATTCAATTCACCATCTCATCCACCAAAGTATACTTAAAAGCTTTTCATATGTGCATTAAACGTTTTCTTCAGTCTCGAAGAATTATGATATGTATAGAGAACAGAGTTTTGTGTAAAGTTGTTTTGTATAAATGTTGTAATTTAAAATATCCTCAAATATTTAATTACGTAGAAGTACTGCAAAAAACGCACACATCATATAAAGTACGTGAAAATTCCTATTTATAAATATATTGAAATTTCATTAATCAATTCTAAATAAATAAGAAATAGTAAAGGCAAAACAACTATCAACCTGAAATTTATGTAACAGTTACTCAGCCGCACATGAAGTTCAATAAATTATTACTCTTTAACACGTTATTTTTACATGATATATGGCACAATTATCAACCAAGAATATGGATGATTTGAAAAAAATAAACGTAAGATTTTAAAAGATTTGAAATTAAATTTAAAATATTGTACTTAGTGAATTTAAATGAATGCTGAGCATTGAAAAATAAACTATTTCACCTCACTAGCTCGGAAAGGCTGTATTTCTCATTAAAAATCTGCGTGCAAAAGCGCTTTTTGCGCGCTAGCGTGGAAAAGGTTTTTGAAATTCGAAGCTGACGATGGACTGTGGTGCACTTAACTTTTTTCCTTCGATGAAAAGAAAAATCATAATGGCACGTTCAACTACGTGATTTGTTTGTTGTACATTATTTATGTAATTTAGATCCGTTGGTATATTTTATTCTTCTGGTTGATATTAAATTGATTATGATAACTAATTTTGTTTATTAAATTATTTTAATTCGTCGAAGAACTAAAATAATTTCAATAATCACACAAAATTAACAAGCAAGAATAAAAATTGATGGGATGCAAATTCAGAACGCATCCGAAGATAAACTTTTTCTTTTCACTAAAAAAAAAGAGACGTTCCGAAACGCGATTCGTATTAAGTACATTAAGTATTTTTATAATATTATTCCGTTGGTATAATTTATTCTTATTATTATTAACATTAAATTGATAACGATAACACTAGTTTTGTTTAATTGGATTATTTTAATTTGTCGAAGAACTGAAATAATTTCGTTAACCACATAAAATTATAATACTAAGAAGAAGAATAAGTATGTGGTGTAAATTCAGAACGCACCCAAAACTAAACTTAAATTGTTTCTGCTTTGAAAAAATTGAGCGTTTATAAAGTTAGTGTTTATACAAATTAATTTCTAGTTTACGTTTTGAGTTTCTTAATTGTTTATATAAGCTAATGGCTCTACAGCCAATGCTCAACATATAAATAAATACTAAACTTAAGTTGTTTAATTTTCGTTTTAATTTTTTTTTAAATTTTGGAATTATACTGTAATAAATTAAAAAGAAACAAAACATGAGCGAGTCTGAGTCTGATGGTGATGAAAAACTGATTTGTTATAGTTTAACTGTTTTTCTTTCATCTATCGTTTTCCTCGCTATAGTGAGGTGAAAGTTGTGTATTTCGCTCGGCAACAAAGTTGTTTTGCGTCTCGTGTCTTGAAACCCTCGCTACGCTCAGGATTCAATTTTCGAACCCATCGCTTCCCTCGTGGTTCAATCTTAGCCTCCTTCGCTTGTTCAGTTTCAATGCAAGCACTCACGCCAAACAACAACTTTGCAGCCTTGCATAACAAATAACTATTATTTCGTACAAGTTACATTGAATCTTTATTCTTACAATTACGACGTACGCTTTTTCGGTGTGTAATTAATGATATTTTATGTGTTTAAATAACATGTAAGTATGTATACACAATAACATAATAATCAATTAATACCGCCAATTTCAGGAATTGATCACGATCAATGATATTAAGACAATAAAGAAACCACAAAGTATCCGAAACGAACATTCTATCGATTTAATCAAATGTCGAGCCATAAGCTTGTGTATCAATCATAAATTATATTAAAATAAATTTGACGGCGTTATTTAATTCAAAATCTCTTGTCCCATTATAAACACTGTTAATATTGTTAGGTTACTTATGACCCTGTTAAATCCGCGACGACGAATTCCTTATCAGGGTTACCTAACACTTCCTGGCAACTAGATACGAAACGTATAAGTCTCTAATTTTAGCGTTACAACTTGGACAGTTTAACAACACTTGCTTGACAACATACGTCCATTTCAATTTAATCTGTCGTTTATATTTGTATTACATACATACATATATGTAAAATAACTTACAAGGACATTGACGTACAATTATATGGACGTCAGGTCCGCGCTAAAAAGTGTCCGAACTTATAGGGCGTTAAAATCGTATACAGAGCGTCATTCACGCTTTAGTCTTCGTTTGTTCGACTGACAGCGAAGCAAGCAAAATTAGACAGTACTGCGATGACATTACAATTTAAATTCAACGTTTTAGCTTTTTCATATTCCTTTACATGTTACTACGTTTAAATAGGTTGACTTGGGACATTTTTTTCGTGGTTTTTGTATTAGACCCGTCGTCCATTTATTTGTAAGTCAATGTACAAGGACCTATTTCTAATATAGTAATGCAATTTTAGTTACAAGGCATTCGACAACAACTTAATACCAATTATTTCCATATTATGTTTTACATTTATGTAGTTATAATTTTATTTTATTTTAATGTGTTATAGGGCGGTTAGAGAAAAAAGTAGTGTTTACTTGTTACACATACACATAATAACTCTTCATACGTACAAAAGATTGAAAATCTTCAAGACTCTTGGTTGAAAATTTTACTTTAAATAATACTCTTGTTTACTTACGACTGAGTACTTATTTCTCTAAATATTTAAGGGTTGATGTACGGTTTGTTGTTACTTGACATGTATCATGTAACGCGGATTTTATGACATTGGGGATGTACTATTTCGAAAAGGTAGTGACCGCTGTAAGATTGCATTGAACGAGGTTATCCTTCAGTGTTATCAAAACCGTCTCTCATTGAGTCAATCTCCCAATTTCGGTAACGTTGCCTGCGATAAATAAACGAAAAATATAACTTTTTGTGATTTTTCGGGGACAGTTATCTGACCAGTTTATCGCAAGTGACCCAGACGGCTCTGACGCCTTGCACAATACTTATTGTTGATAAGAATGCTAATTTGCTTATTATTCTAACACACCATAGAAATTATGCTAAATACATATACTTTATTGACAACTGTGGATTACTTTTATGTATCGTTATTTTTTTTTGCTTAGACTATCGTCTCGTGTCATTCAAGTCCTTTTTATAGCCGCCATGGGTATGCTGGCAAAATAAAGATAGTTCAATATCATGAATTTCCATATTAATAATTTATTTTAAAAGACATGTCTTCTGTGTTTGACTAAAACTGCTAACTAGCATAGGACTATAGAAATAGTGATGTTGCTTAGTTGTGATAAGAGAATGATAACGCGACCGACCCACATTTGGAATTCGGTGTTGCTTAACCTAGACACAGCGGAAGCGTTCATGAGGTGTTACTCTCTAGGAATATCAGTAAAGAGTAGTAGTCCTTCCTTGTTGCAACACAAAGGTACGTGATAAGATTTTGTGTTGTTCAATCATGTTGAATAAGATGATTACAGCAGAGGGCATTATATTGGCAAATCATTCATGTATTCTTTTTTTTTCACTCTTCTTCTTGCCCAGAGTATTATATGTATCTATATCACCAAAAGAGACGCTGTTGGATTCAATGGTACAGTCATTAACATAGGATATTTTTAAAAAGTGCCTTACGTGGCGGACACCATAAGAATCTGCGCTATTTAAATAACAGCTTTTTTTACTTGCTACGTCGTAACGAAGTTATTTTCTAAGACCGCCCTTACGCAGAAAAAATGAAACCCGACTGCAAAAATATTTAGCTGGAATGATAAAAAAATTTAACCCCCCTTCACTATTTTCATTATTTTTTATAGCCTGTGATACTTCCATAATCAAGACGAATCTAACGACACCTCATGTGTCAAAGCCCATCAAGCCATTTCGGCTGTGTAAGGAAACATAGAAACGGACATAACATACATACATACACTTGAAAAACATAACCCTCCCGCAGTCGAGTAAAAAAAACAGGATTTTAAGTATTACAATAATAATTGTATTCGATAGAAATAATATTCTACTTATGTTTTGGTATCTAACTTCATTTGAGGATTAAATGGTTTTTCTCTTTCTCTACAACAAACATTTCAGAACCCCTGTTTTATTATTACTCGAGATAGTGCAAATTATTTTAGCAAAAATAATTATTGTCTGTGACTGTTAAATTCAATCGCCGGCTAACCGGAGTGGTGGCAAATATTTAAAAAAATATTTTTACGTAGGTCATTATTTGAAAATATTTACTACGGCTTTATTTTTGGTATTCACCCTTTCAGCCTAGTGTTTTTTTATATTTGTGATCTCATAAATGTTAAACAATCCCATATGAACAAAAACCGATAAGCTATGCTACTGCTCATAGATGTTGCTTCATATTATGCACTAAATTCAACTTCATAATAATGAACGAGACACATAAACCGAATGGGTGCGATTCTCTTCATAATAAATCAAATAGTCCTATTTGTCTCACACAAGACCAAATAAAAGTTCATTGTATTTAAATTAATGGTTTTGAGGCGTCTGGACTGTGCCAGTTTTATTCTTGATGACAACTTTTACGTGTGAAGAATAATACACGAGTAGGTATTATACATAACCGTGTCTTATTGCGCAAATTTTTTATGGCTTTCTTTGGGTGCTGTAAAAACTAGAAATGTTATAACAGATAGTGAATTTCAATCGCAAAACTTGTTAAAAGAGAAGAAGAGAATGAGAAAAGAGAGAGAGAGAGAGAGAGAGAAATTCATTCACACAAATTGCACAAATGGGTATCTGCTTATTATTTTTATCGATTTGTATTAAAATAAAATTAAAAGTAGTTGTTTTTAAAACAAACATAAATTATCTATAGCATCACAATACATGATTAAATTTGACGTTGTAATTCTATTATTATTCGACTTATATTTTGGTATCCAACTTCATTTGAGGATTCAATAGTTTTTCTCTTTCTCTACAAAAAACATTTCAGAACCTCAGCTTTATTATTGCCTACTTGAGTCAGTGCAATATGTTTTAGCAAAAATAATTATTCTCTGTGCCAGTTAAATTCAATCACCGGCCAGCCGGGATAGTAGCCAATTTTTATTTTTGTCCAGGATTGTTCGATATCATGAAAAACATAAGTGATTAGATTCACTATCCGATATTGTTGCTCGGCATAATCGTACGTATTTTTCATATGCCGCCTTAAAGATGACATTGTAAAAATGTACTAGCTACTCTAACTAGGAGCTACCTACATGTAGAACGTTTGTAGAAGTACCTACATGTAGAACGTTTGTCTGACTTTATCTTAAAAAACTACATAGGAATATGATATGTTATGTTGTAGTATGCTTTGCTTTATAGGAATATGAGATTGAATACTAAAGTATTTAATATTTACATTTCGATTGAGCACTCTTCACCAAAAATTTATTCCAGGACTGCGGAAGACAAATAAATAAATAATATAAATAAATAAATAAATATAATATATACCTTTATTAGCAGTAGAGCTCCTTGTGAAAGAGTTCATCCAAGGTAGTACTGCCACCTTACCTTAACTATTTCTGCCGCCACGCAGTAATGTCAACATTACTGTGTTCCGGTTTTGAAGGGTAAGGGTGCTGGTGAAATTACAGGCACACGGGACTTGTACAAGTTATATCTCAGGGTAACGGGCGCAGTGGCAGTGAACCTCAGATCTTTGCGATTTAAAGCCCTGAGTGGCACTGCAACTGTTATGGACAGGCGTGTAGCTTACTTAATATTTAAAAGAAAGTCATAATATTTACTCAAATTCCTTCAAAGAGAAACTTTTAGTTTAAGTTTGTTTCATTCATTGAACATTGTCTTCGATGTCATAGTCTGGCAATAAACCTAGACACTATGTTTTATGTCCAAGAGAGGAAAATCCAACATAATATCGTTGTTTTCATAGCACTTACGTAAGTAGTTTTTATGACAAATGTGAATAGAATTGGTAAAGTTGGTTGGTAGACCTTGTAATGTGGACACATAATCGTGTCATATTTATTTAGTTATTGCTTACAGTTTCAGTTTAGTAAAGTTTACATTAAATTACTTGCTATAAATACAATATAGACGAAGGTTTTGATCTAGTACACAGTCAAATTCAAAATAATATATCTCTGAACCGATTTCTGTAAAAATGGAAATTATTCGAATTGAAGTTACTTAAAATTTAAATTACTTACTATAAATTAAAATGAAACCTACGAAGTCCGAAAAGAACTTGTGTATAAGGATATCGTATCATGTATGACATAGAACGACTTTTATTTTAGAGCTTTCGTCTTAATATAAATAGGTTTTTCGTGTTTTCGATCTCTTCGACCTCCCGCTATCCCTTAAGTCCTATCTCCTTTTTTTAAGAAACTGTATATACTTTCACTTAGTTATGCGTCCAACCAGCTGTACAATTATGGCAAATTTCTAGTAATAGTAGTAGATAACTGTAACTTACCTACAGATAGACGTCAAAGTCTCAGGAAGGTTTAAAACATGGCATGGTCTCACCCTAAGAGGTTGGCTTGTTTTCGCATCTTTCATGCTATCCTGTCGATTTTACATTAAGTTTTTTCTTCTAACATTATTCAATTACTAGAACTTTTGTACATTATTTTTAAATTTTAATATTTTATATTTATCTACATTACTTAATTTATTTGCCACGAATAGCATTTTTAGTGTTTCTATTGTTTGAAGGCTATTATATATACATAATACATTTTAAATCATATACATTAAGTCGGTTCCCTATTTTATAGGTTTCTTGAAATATCATGTCCAAGTCGTGCAATAACATAATTAAGTCAAAATATGAATCGACGTTATTTGAGTACACAGCTTGGGTGCATAATGCGACATCAGTTGGAACTTTTGTATTATAACAATAAAACCTGATTAGGTATGTACATACTGTGGTCCTCCTTGGACCTTTTGATGACATCAGTCTTTTCATCATGTATCACTACAAACTGAACTTTGACAGATCAATAAACATTTTCGAACACACGTCCGTTTTCGATTTGATATTCAAATGTGTATTTAATGCTATTCTCTAAAGTATAGATAGTAGTCACGGAGAAGATGTACAAAAAATTTTAACCCAGGCAGAGCCTTAGTTAGACGGGTTACCTAGGAAATATTAATAATGACAAATTTAACAATTAAATGCAAAACGCAAAACCTCAACTAAACGTGTAAAAGATTCTTGACAACTTGACAATAACAATAAGTACTTATTGTTTTTATTTTCTAGGTGTCATTTACAAACACGTAGATTTTTTAAAGTGAAAACCAGTTTCGGTTCGATTCATGGGAGTTTTTTGTGACCACGTATTTCATTAGATATAGTATTAACGAAGTAAACTTAAAGTGGATGGCTGAAGACTTATTTTTTATTGAGTAGTTGGTCTTTAAACGTGCAGTGTTTTTACAAACTTAATAAATGGTAAATAATTGCTAATTTACATCTCTTGCAAATAATTCTTACGTATTATTACGTGCTTTATTAGTTTAAAAGGCCTCAAGGAATTGATAGCTTGAAATTAAGGTTTCCTTTTGCCTTATATTTAAAAAAAATGGTTAACTCAGATTATAATCAAATTGTTAGCAAGTTTGAGGGTCGATTTCGCCATGGTCTGTCTCGGCGCTGTTGCCGGTCCTGATTGTCGATCGCGACATAATTCTATTTTATGTTTATCATTTTGTAAATGAATGATATCTATGTATTGGTAAAATACTAACGTTTAAAAGATTATAATTATCTACGAACTCGCTTATTAACGTCAAGTATTATGGTCAATATAATATAATTTACTAGTAAAAAAGAAATAAATAGTACCATTGAGGTGTTCTTGAGAATACATAGGAATGCTGCAACCTAGCCACTACTCATAATGAGTGTTATATTTATACATAGTGTAGTTATATTTATTCATAGTGACGTCATGTATTGTTTGACATCCATAAGTTTGTAATTAAGTTTAATGAATGTCAGGATGTTTCACCACCGTGATATTCAATTATTTTTTTGTACAATTACTGCATTAGTTTGTTATAATTATTAATACAAAGATCGAACATTTAGGAAAAGTTACTTCGATCCGGTACAATTACAACTAAGCAACGGAACGAATCAGAGGATCTTGTGAATTTTTTTGTGCTTGTTGCAGATCTTTGTGTTTGTTTTTGGCATAGTTGCCATAGCGTCTGACACAGTTTGCTGGAAGACGCTGCTTCGAATCCAACCGGATCGAAGGAATTTTACCTAAGTGTTCGATCTTTGTATTAACAATTATATCAATAAATTTGTAAGGATGTTCGAACGTTTTGAGGATAGTTTTTCATTTACCCATAAGGTATCTGAGACATTTTGCTAGTTTACTGGCTTTTAATATTAAGGACTAACGATATTATACCTGTAAACTTATGCTCACTGTTAAGTACACCATCCCACGGCAAAGCTCCTACTCTATGTAGCAACGCTATATTTACTACTAAACAACATTTAAACTATAAGACACGATAATAGTAAAGTCTAATCCTCATAACAATCGAAGTGGCATTGAGTGCTTACCATGGCTATGTGGCTTCAACCTTACAGTATGGCTTGTTGTTATGGGGTAACTGCACCAATGTTGACAAAATATTTAAAATAAAAAAATGTATTACATCGATTTGTGCAGCTCACTTCCGAGAGTCGTGCAGACCTCTATTCAAAAAACTCGATATCCTCCCACTTCCATGCATTTACATAAAGCAAATAGCCACATTTGTAAGCAGTACCCAAAATTTTTTAAGACATGAAAACAATAACTTCAACTCCAACAGCATTTTGGTATATAATTTGTTACGTGCATCATATTGTCGATTGATGTGTACAGAAAATATTTTTATTTTTATTTTTTACGTTTTTATGGTCATAAAATTTTTTAACTCGCTACCCTGTGACCTAAGAGTGTTGTTGCCATTTAGACATAAAATACATATAATGACTGTTAATTAACGGTTGTTACTACTCCGTAAAAGAATTTCTGGTTTGCAAAAAAAACTCGTAGAATAAGTTAACCAACATTAAAAGATTGACATATACATATTTGTAATGTAATCTGTAATTTGTGATGTAATGGAGTAGGACAGTAAAATTTTAATGACAATGTGATATTGACATCCTAGACATGGTATAATTTAAATACTTTGACAAAATAATGGATTTTAAATATAGAAACCAAGTGGTTTCTATATTTAAAAATTACTATAAATTATGGTACTCATCACATCCCAGATAAGTATTTGGATATTTTATTTATTTATTATGTGATGAGTACCATAATTTATAGTAATTTTTATGAGAATATTTGTCCGCCATTATTGGAAGATTTTTTGTGATACTGTACCAATAATTACTGTACCTACACTAAATTGTTTGATATTGAAAAATCGCAGAAATAAACATTTTCATTTAATTTCATTTCGTTTCCGTATAGTACCTCAAAATATTCAAGGCTTTTCTGGCAAAACATTAGAAGTAAGTCTTTTTTTACACGATATTTCCGTTGACGTGTTTTGTTTTAGAGAATATTGTTGGGGGTAGCACTACAGGGCTCGACTAGTGCGAGACCGACATAAAGCGCGAGATAATGCTATTCTCGCGTATAGATTTCGCGCTTGATGTCGCTCGCGCGCTAGTTTTTGGTAGAAAAAACCTATGAAGCAATTAATAACGTAGAAAACTATGCAATAGTCAGTTCGTTCATGAGAAAGAACTTAAGTAGAGGCGGATTTATGATTATAATTAAGCGTAACTTGAAATTTAAAGAGCGTAAGCCAATTACAGATCTTTTTATTGAACGGACTATTGAAATTTCATGTGTGACATTGGATCACTTTGTCATCTCATGTGTATACAGACTCCCGTCAGCTAATTTCAACGAGTTTGATTTATTTATGGAAGATAGCTTAAAGCAAATTTTTCCAACCAAAAAAACCGTGGTAATGTGTGAAGATTTCAATGTAAACTTCTGTAAAACTTATTAATTTATTTAGAGGTTTTAACATAACATTATATAATAATATAACATTAACATTTACAGATAACATTTTTTGCAACATAGACGCAGTATCTAAATTAACAGTAAATACTGTAGTGGCCTATTAGCTTCTTTTAGTTGCGACATGAGTAAGAAGGTAGATTAATTTCTCTGCAGATCGATTGCCATAGAACGAATCATTAGATTTCAAAATAATATCTGTAATATTTTAAGTTCCCTGCCCCATATAGGTATCGGAGATTCTAAACATAGCACGATATTTAATTGCATTAAACATAAATTTGATAATGTATTTAAATAGAAAACTTTAACTCTACATGAGGAGACCAAATTCAATGACTGGGCAACAGTAGACATTCATTACAGTAGGTCTCGTTTGTATGAGCTATATGTTACGTAAACATATAATACCAATTCCAGTTTTATAGAATGTGTCAGTGTGTTTGATAGCATGGACCATATTACTCTTGTTAGGAAGCTGGAATATTACGCAATAAATAGCAAGGCATTGGAACTCGTCATATCTCAACAGTAGAATTCAGAAAGTAGACATAAATGAAGTGGCTTCTTTGGGTTTTCTGGGTGGTAATAATGGGTGTTCCGCAAGGCTCAATCCTTGGACATTTCTTATTTCTCACTTATATTAAGAATCTGCCATTCTTTGTGGACCTTTGTGCAATGGTATTATTAGCTTGTCCTTAATTTTGAAAACAGACACGTATGATGTTAACTATGACCATATTAACGATACCTCTCAGAGGAAGTTCATTGGTTTATTTTTAACAATTTATTGCTTAATGCCAAGAAGACAAAGTGTGTTAAATTTGAATTACGTAATGCAAAATCGACTAGTCGAAACGTAGAAATAAACAGAGAAAAGTTAAACATTGTTAATACAGCTTCAGTCATCTTGCTACAGTCTTCTTGCGAGTGACCTTAGATAGTAAACTTCAACGGTTTCCACATAATATCTTCCTGGCCAGCAGATTAAGCTCCGCCGCTTACGCAGTCCGCAGAATACATGAGCTTACCGACGTGGATACTGCTACTTAGTTACTTCCATAGTATAATGTCCTACGAGATTCTCATGTGGGGTAAAGTGGCAGACCATATTTGTGTTGCAAAAACGAGCGATTCGTTCTGTGTACCGTTTAGGTTCTCTGGTTTCTCTCAGAGAAAATTTTAAAGAAACTGGTATCATAACCCGTAAAATATACATAATTTCATTAAAAAAGAAGATGCCCATAATATTAACCTTAGAACTAAGTCTAAACTCCCCGTAACCCGATTTCGTTTGACTAAATAAGGTAAACGATTCTTTTATGGGAAATTGTAGTACTTTTTCACAATAAGATATATATTATTGAAATTATCCTTTCCTGAGTTTAAAACTTACATTAAAACTATTCTAATTGAAAAGTCATAGTTCAAAATTTAAGACTACGTGTTAGATAAAGATATATGGAAAGACGACATGGGTCTAGTAGATTCCACACAAATTTGATTCAAAGTATATTCCATAGCATTTAAGTTTATTTGAAAAGAGCTGTCTCTAGAGTTTCTTGCTCGTTCTTCTCAGGGAAGTCAGCACAGTGAATAAGCAGTAGCTTAATAAATGACGTTTTCAAGTGTAAATTAATTTTGCCTATAGAATAAATTTTCTTTGATTTTGAATATAATTTGTAGATTTTAATGCCCTACTGCGGAGCAGCGAAAAGGAGGTACTGTGTTGCACACATATGTAAGTGGGTGTAAATTTTATCTCCTACAGACTAATCAACCGATAATCGTAAAATGAGGTGTAGATAAATAGTTATATGAACGCTGGGAGTATGATGAGGTTCATGACGTTCATCAAAGTTGACGCTAAA
>NW_020653868.1:0-11040 GCF_003589595.1 Hyposmocoma kahamanoa
GTTTTTGTATTAGACCCGTCGTCCATTTATTTGTAAGTCAATGATTGATTCGCATAATTAGTCTATACCTAGTTATTCCTTTGTGCAATTTGTTATTCAATAAACAATTTTATCATTATTTATTTTACGTAGCATGGACACTTATATTTGCTATCGGGTGTTTGATAGACACATATGCAAACACTGACAAATATGACCGACACATAATGTTTGTTTGCCATATTTAGCAAATACGCAAATACGAATACCTGTGAAATGAGTTCATCCAGGGAAATACTGCCATCTTACCTACCTTAGTTCTGCCGGCAAGCGGTAAAATTACAGGCACATGGGACTTGTCACCTTATGTCTCAGGCTAACGGGCGCAGTGGCAGTGCCCCTAACATCTTTGCGATTTAAAGTTCTAAGTAACAATGCAACTGTTATGAATAGGCGTGTCACTTGCCACCAGATGCACGACTTGGTCGTTCCGTCAGTTGGTATTATAAAAAACCCTATGTTAGATAGGCGGTCACAAACATCGTAGAAAAGAAAAATTGAACACTGTAGACAGAATTGTATTTTTATATTGCAATGGGGCCCACAAATAACTAAGTTATCAAAAAAGAACTCAGCTCTGTGTCAGCGATTAAATAAATACGAAAACTTTCAGACGTAGATACGGGTGAAACTAAACCAACCGAGTTTAGCTACTTTCACAGTTTAATGACATAGAGCATTATATTTTAGGGTAATGCCAATAAAGAATCGTTATCCTGCAATAACACGAGAAGTTCAATAAAAGTACACAGCGGTAAATAAGAAAAACCAACGAGAGTTCGTTATAAGCCCGAAACCGAAGGCTGAGGTTTGTAATTTTTACCACTCGTGCATACATACAAAGTTCTCCATTACATTTGCGAGGAAATAGATACAACAATAATTTAGTTCTTGTATGAGCAAATATCGCTTCACAACACAACATTATCTAGATTCTGCTCCACTTATAACCAAATTAATTCTCAAATTGATATGGACATCTTTTATTCTTCTCGTAATGTTTTCAAAAATCAAATTCTTGAATCGCTTCCCCAATAATTTTATAAATAATTAGTCATTAAAGTAATAGTAAGTAGTATGTATGTGTATGTGTATGTGTATGTGTATGTGTATGTATGTATATATATATATGTATAATTTTATGTTATTGTTTCTGTTGCATAGATATTAAATGCTGTGTACATCTGTAATGGGTAGACATATAAGTACAAAACTAATGTGAAACTACACTATTACCTAAGAGTATATGTACTACTGTTGATGTACCTTAACTATAAAATAAATAAACAACAGTTACCCGAGGGCCACAAGCAGTGACGCTCCTAGCGAATTTGCTTGACGCTACAAGCGTTACATAGAAACGGCCACAAAGTAGTTTTGCAACTTGCAGCGAAATTCGCTACGAGCGTTACGCGCGTTTTTTGCGGGCGGCCAGAACCACTGTTAATTATATTTATTTTTATTTAATTAGAAGCGGTCGCTACGCGACTTGTGGATGACTTCACATAATCAATGAGCAAATGAAGTTCCGATCTATATTTAATATTTTAAGTTGACGAGTGGTAAGTTGTGGTGTGGAATTACAAACTGCTCGGCTTTGTTTATGAATAGCTGATTTACTTTTTCATCACACCAGCGACCGGCCTAAGCGTGAGACTGGAAATTTCGAAGCAGAATTTTAAGCAGCTTGTTGATAATGCGAGGGATGTGCGATGTTGAAAAACACATCGATATAGTTCATCACAGTGTTTCTAACAGTAACGATCAAACTAGCGATGCATCAGAAATCAATAGATTAAACAAAATGATAAAATGTAAGAATCCCCACATATTCCCCACATAGCGCCAATCCCCATAAAATCCCCAATCGAGTTGAAATTCATTGATATTCCTCGCAATTTGGGGAATTCCCTACGAATTGGCCCAGCGTTGCCATTTTGACGCTTTAAAATTGACGCGCTCATCGAATAACGCTTCAAAAGTGGCGGTGTTTTCGTCGCCTAGCTTTGACGCTTTAAAATTGACGCTCTCAGCCATTGACTTACAAATAAATGGACGACGGGTCCAATACAAAAACCACGAAAAAAATATCCCAAGTCAACCTATTTAAACGTAGTGACATGTAAAGGAATATGAAAAAGCTAAAACGTTGAATTTAAATTGTAATGTCATCGCAGTACTGTCTAATTTTGCTTGCTTCGCTGTGAGTCGAACAAACGAAGACTACAGCGTGAATGACGCTCTGTATACGATTTTAACGCCCTATAAATTCGGACACTTTTTAGCGCGGACTCGACATCCATATAATTGTAAGTCAATGCTCTCAGCGAATAATGCTTCAAGTGTGGCGTTATTTTCTTGGCCGAGCATTTCGGAATTTCCAAATAGCGAGTTTTTGTTTTTTTTTTCTTAAACAGATTGTCTGTCTGGATATTCTTCCATAGACAATAACTACAACTCAAACTGAAATGTTACAAAAGGCGCAGTCGCATACAGCCACCTGCAGCCACAATATATTGGATATAAAATAAATAATTTCCATTATCTAAAAATACTGCAAAATTTGAATTCACAAAATAAATTTAGTAGAATGTAGTTAAGATTGCAATTGTTTTTTTTTTATAATTGAAATTTACTCGAAATATACTGTCAGATTTTTCGAGCATAAAAACTTTTTGCTTCATCTTGATGTAAAATATCCATAAAGCGATAATGTAATGAAAAAGCCCTTGGTGCCTGCATATCCATGACACAGTTTACGAGCAAGTGTGGTGAAAAGAAATTAACCAGCGTCACAGTCGGTAATTTATTAAAATAGTGATTTATGTTGAGAAGAACAGTATTTTTTTTTATTAAAAAAATAGCGATAAACAACGAATAATAATAAAGTCCCTAATTCACTTAAGTAGTAATGTATACGCTAGTGTAATAAAGATTCCTGTCAATCTATCTCTATGATATGTATGATATTTGAAGTAAATATTGTAAGTGACAAAATATGTTTACAAATGTTTATTTGCAAAGAGCAAAGCCTAGATTTCTTACTCATTCTTTGAGGAATCTGCCTTACGAACGCGCAGCCGAGTTTAATCAATTTGACGATTTCTAGTGCAACAATAATAAATTTTCCTTCCGAGCTAGGTTCACTCAGATGAGTGTGAGTGTGAGTGTGAATATGAATGTGAGTGTGAGTGTGAGTGTGAGCGTGAGCGTGAGCGTGAGCGTGAGCGTGAGCGTGAGCGTGAGTGTGAATATGAATGTGAGTGTGAGTGTAAGTGTGAGTGTGAGTGTGATTGTGAGTGTGAGTGTGAGTGTGAGTGTGAGTGTGAGTGTGAGTGTGAGTGTGAGTGCGATTGTGAGTGTGAGTGCGATTGTGAGTGTGAGTATGAGTGTGAGTGTGAGTGTGATTGTGAGTGTGAGTGTGAGTTTGAGTGTGAGTGTGAGTGTGAGTGCAGTTGCGACTGCGAGTGCGAGGGCGAGTGCCAGTGCGAGTGCGAGTGCCGTTTCGAGTGCCAGTGTGTTATTTGAAACGCTAATATGTGAGATGAGCTGTATTATTACGTTTTATAAGTATTATTTTTTACCGTAGTAGTAATTCAGTTTGATCATAATCAAGAGCTAGACGGAAATGTGTTAGTTTATGTTTCGAGTGTAATTTGCTTACCTATCATATAAAGATATATTGGAAATTGTGCTTAAGGTACTTACATCTCATCTCGATGCGTGCGCTGCGTTCATGCGGACTCATGAGATTGGTGTTATTCGCCTGGCAGCGAAGGAAGGTGTTCTGCCAGCTCCGCTCGGCCGGAGAAAGGAGAATACGGCTCATGATGACTCTACCGTCGTTCTTCACGATCAAATGGTTAAACAGCTCAGTCTCATTCAATTTCCAGATGAGATTGGGTTGAGGGCGACCTGTTTAAAGAAAAAATAGGATATGAAACATATTATAGCTGTACATACTTAAACACAAAAAACGCTGGTGTACGAAATCATCAAGAACCTTTATAATAGTAGGCTAAATAACAGTTTTGTAGCAGTAGAGTACCTCTAGAAAGGGTTGGTCCAGGTATTGCCACCTATTTCTCTGGTTCCGGTTTTGAATGGCAAGAGTGCTGGTGAAATTACAGGCACATGGGACTTGTGAGCAATGCCCCTCAGATATTTACGATTTAAAACTCCGAGTAACTCTGAGTTAAGTTGACAAGTTCCATGTGTAATTTTACCTCGTCTTAGTATTTTAGTCAAAAGTCTGGTCAGATGAACATTGGCCACTTCATGGCATTTTTACTTTAAAGCAAAGTTTGCAATAAAATAGAAACGGAGGCACGACTACAATTCAAACCTACCTGTGTTTTGCGCAAAAACTCCGCAAGATATAAATTTTAACGAGCAATACCGTAAATATCGACAGATTGCCTTAATCCGGAAGAAAATGTTGAAACTCGCGAAGGAGTCTTATTTCTCGAGAATTTTCGCTTGAGAAAACGAGTTATTACGTTTCGACCGTGAGACATTTTATGGTAAAAGAGAAAAACGACTACAAAGGATTTTATCATAACAAGATTAAGATAATTTGTAATTTTATGACATTTTATTTAAGCGATAATTAAACGAAAATTAAATATTTCAAAATAATAAAGATTAATGTTTGAAATGGCCGTTTTAGAGTTACGAAAACAATAAACGAAACAAGAAGAACGTTTTAGAAAACAAATTTATTTAATCAAAATAAACAAATGTCGTGACAACACGATATTTTCGCCATTTTGTTGGAAGCACATTTTTTCTTTTGTGATAGCACTTTTCTATAGAGAACGGGAATCAACAAATTCTGGGAACACATTTTCGACCGCTTCACGGGATCTAAAGGATTTTCCTCGCAGATAATTATCTAACCTGGGAAAAAAATAATAGTCGGCAGGGGCCAGTCAGGTAAGGAGGGTAGCGAAGAGCTTCACTCCGCAAACCCTGTATCTAAGGTATAGTTTACCAGTGGCCGTGGTAGCCTAAAGGTTTGACCTACCGCCTCCCAATCAGAAGCCGTGGGTTCGAATCCAGACTCGCACCTCTGACTTTTCGGGATTCATGTGCGAAACTTAATTTAAAATTTATCATGAGCTTTTCAGTGAAGGAAATCGTCGTAATAAAACCTGCGAATTGAAGAAGGTTCATAACTCTCGGAATAAGAGTTAAGTCCCCAATCGGCGTTGGGCCTGCGGCGGACTATGGTCTTAAACCCTCGCCTGAGAGGACATTCGTGCTCAACTACGGGACGAAGCACAAGTTCGATCGTGTATAGAGTACCGCTGCCACCTTTGGGATGGCTCTGCCCATTACCAGTTAGCTGCCTCGGACTCGGTGGAGCGAAAAACAAAGAGACTTATTAACAACAATTCTCTTGTAGAGTCGAAACTATAATATCTCGAATATTGTACAAAAGTAGCCTGCTTAGTAATTAATAATAATAATTTATTTCAACAACAAATTTTACAATACCACCTAAGAAATAGTTTAAGAAAATATAACGGTTTAACAGTTGAATTTATACAGGTTTGTGAATAATATAAATCATTATTCTATTGGATACATTTCGGGGAGTGTGCGCTGGAACTTTTCAATTTAGTTCCACCCTCACCGATCCTCCTCCGGTCGACTAGAAGGTCCGGAGCACTCCATTCTTATGTCGTTGATATTCCACCTATTCGCACTAAGCGCTTTGCTTCCTCCTTTCTGATGCGTACGACAAAGGAATGGAATGCTCTATTATATCTGTATTTCCCGAAAAGCACAATTTGGGGCTATTCAAGGTGAATAGGCATTTTTTAGGCAAACACGTCCCATTGTCGGTCACATCGTCGCTTAACATCAGGTGAGATTGCGGCCAAACGTGTGTCTATCTAAACGTGTGAATATGTAAATATTAAAAAAAAGTTAGTAAAATAGTTGTCTAGCTATGATGTTTATTTTTTTTCGTAATAGAGTTCAGTTTAGGATTGTAATATATCATCTAATGAAGCTATAGATAAGTTTGCTATGGCTACAGCGGCGTTCCTATTCTTTACTTTAAACTCGATCGTCCACAAAGCCCATTCGCCAATTTCAAATTTCTACTGCTGCAGGATCGGTTAAATCCGCTTCACAAACGTCGTTGATATTTCGAATAGTTTGCGCCTCATTAGTACTACGTTGGAGCTCGTATTTATCATTTCAAACGTAATGTATTTAAATTATATATCTTAGCTAATATGACCACGTGTTGTTTTCTAGATAAACGATTTACTAGGCTACCTACGAGTCATATTTACTAGTCTCGACCACGGTTTTTTGTTGTTTGAAACTATTCAATTAAATCAGTCATCTGACATGATCTTATGACATGATGGTCATTGACAGGGATTGCCACATGAAAATAAGAAGTGAAGTACACGCGATACATGCAGCTGTAGACGCATACCACACGTAGAGGTGCCGGTGATGATTATATACCGATTTATCGGATATCGAAGTTATAACAGGTAAAAGAACTAATATTAATTGCTATTTCGGTAACTACTCTAGCAAACCATAAAGTTTTTAATGCCTGGGTCTGTCATTTAAAAAAAATAAACTACTTCAAAAATACGTCACGACAATCGTGTGTGTTATTGTTTGGGCTGGTGATTTCGGTATTTATTTATTGAAAACATACCGTAAGTAGCGTACCGTAAACTTAAAAAATTAAGTTTACCCTGAATATAAATGTTTATAAACTATACTTTAAGGAGTAATTTCATGGTAAACGTTAGAACCACTCAAACGGAATATTATCATATTTATCCAAGTACACCAAAAATTTCATTAGTGCTTTTTAAGTGCAGGATTTGCGGTGTATTACTGCATTTTATTTGAGATGTTTTTGTTGGTAGAACGGAGGGTATTTATTTAGCAATACAGAATAATAATTTTTATTTATAAAAACTTAGTAGTTGGTAGGAGGAGCGCATCGCGTGAGCGGTTATAATCGAGCGTGGATGGATTTTAATGTAAGTTGCTTGGAAAGTGAAAACGTAAGCGCGACCGCTCTCTGTGAACTTGCCGCGTAACATTTAAAATCCGTTTTGACCTGATCCATCTTTTGCAGTTTCAAACTGATTACTGCGCAAAGTGGATAAACAATTAATTGCAATCAACTGACGCTATGATTTCAGCGCCAGCTGAATTGATAACGAAGAGTGAGTAGGAATTCTCAAAATTAAATAATTCCTGAGTAAATCAGCGATGACGGTGTTTCCCTCGACGCCTCCGTTACGGCCAACACTCCGACATAGAGATATATATATTGTTGCCACTAGTTGAAAGTAGTTAGTAGTTAACTGTTGAAATTAGGATGCTCTCGGAACACCCCGAGTAGAAAACGGCCTCATGGACATAGGGATTGTCATCATAATTAAATGTGTAGATTCATCTATGACTTTTCCAGAGAGAAATCATCGCAAAAACCGCAGAATTCGATATTTTTTCTTCATGTCAATTCATGTCACAATTTTAAATTGCCCGTTTAAAAAGGACTATCTCCGATTATGCTATATTAGTTTTCGTATCGTTACAAATTCAAAAGTTGAACGCGTAAAAAATGCCCGCACCCATCACCTTAACAAATTAACTTTTAGAAAAAAAGAAAAAATGAAAATATATGTGATACGAGCCGTGGACGTGTATATCACTTTCTTCCATTACAGAGCTAACCACGGTTTACCACATTATAACGCCTTTGTCCCACTAAACTGAACAAATGACGTCGCCGTAGCGACGACAAGCAAAACAGTAAATGAATGTGGTAAACCTATTTCAAAATTTGTAATTTTTAAGTTTATTAAATATCACAAAGATTGAACACTTCCAAAAATTCACTTGAATCCGGTTGGATTCGAACCAACGTCTTCCAGCAAAGCGTGGCAGACGCTATGCCACCTAAGCACGGAACGAATTTGTTATCTTTTTGTTTTTAACGACTTTTGCCGAATCTGTGAGAAATCTGTAAATGCTTACGTACAAAAACCACATTAGTTTTAAATTATGCAGTTATAAACTGCCTCCGTGGTCAAACGGTTCACGCAGAGGTCCCGCGTTCGGATTTCCGGCGGGGAGAAATATTTGTATGCCATACATTTATGTATTTCTCTCGTGTTATTTCTCTCGTCTCGTTTTTAGGTGTGTTATGGTTGTCTATTTATGTGTTCATGGCACTCGCGATACAGGGTTTCCCTAGTGTGAGGCTATGTGTGTTATAATTTTTTTTTCAAGGCAATAAAGATTTGATATCAAACATGTTTTTAATTGTTTAAAAACCCTCACTCGTCACATACGTGCACGAATCCCGTGCAGTCACATGTTGTAGGAATATGAACAAAATAATAAATATTTATACACATTTTATTTTGTACTAACATACATTTTTTGTATAAAAATACATTTTTTGTATAAAAATACATTTTTTATTTCATAATTCCAAGTGCCCATAGTAAGCCGACACTTACCATTATCAACGTACAACATATTTTTCTATAAATCTAGTCATATTATTATGTCATTTCAGTACACCGTGGGTATGGTATTTGTACTTTGGTGGATCATTATCTTCGTTCAATAAAAGTGCAAATGGAATAATGGTATACGAGTATCTCATCCGCTAAAATTACTCATTTAATCTGCCATCTCCTCCCGTCTTCGTAGAAGTGGTGTTTTATTGAAGCGGGTACTTCGATAAATGAAGTTTCGATTGCTAAGGCATTCTATATTTCCGCCATTTTCGTAAGGCATCGATATGTGTTAAATTTATTACCAACAACACTGCTGTATTAAAAAAAATCCAGAAAGCAGCAACACTAAAACAGTAAATTATTCCAATCCTTCCTGTTGTTTGTGCACTAAGTCCGATTTTAATCCAAGAAATTACGAATATCGCTCGTGGTACTAGCGATAAAATGATTCCTGTGACATTTCGAACCGACATTTCTAGGATTTGGAACTGACACGAATGACTCGAACTGACAGGTACCTCAGGAACCAACTCAGTTACGAGTCTATACAACGTATAATCAGTACAGAGTACAAAAAAAAACGCCCTCAAAAGTACGTGGAATTACGTCTATTTGTTAAGTTTTATTGAATTATCCTTAAATTCGTCACAATACAGGACTTGACACTGGAGATAATAAAAATCGGTTCTCACTACTCAAACAATATTGAGAGAAAAACGCCTTGAATTGGAGAAATAGCAAAATCAACCATTAAAATAATTGCTCCTTAAGAAAATTTAGGCGCTATTTAGAAAAATGAATCTTCATGCGTGAATAGCCACCCTTAGATGTGGATGATTTCCTTCAAAATGAAATGGGACCACTATGGAAGTACCCTCTTTCCAACAAAAAAAGAATCATGAAAATCGGTTCACAAATACCGCGCACAAATATCGCGTAAAATACATACAAAAAAACATACAGTCGAATTGAGAACCTCCTTCTTATTTGAAGTCCGTTAAAGATGGCCTTGGTTGACTCCGCATCACAGTGAAAGTTTTGAACTATCATTCTGAAGAAAATATATACAGGTAGTAAAATTGAAGATGAAAACACGACACTTAAAAATTTTCATGATAGAAAGAAAACACCTCGAAATTTTACAAGAAAACCTTTGTATTCAATAGGTACTTTAAACATATCGATGATTTGTTTTTTATACCATCTGAACTAAAACTAATACGTATACTATACGAAGTACATTTTTCAAAGGCTTTGATGTCGTTTGTAAAAAAAGAAATTCAGAAATAAAACCAGCGTCTCTGCCAGTCGACCAAAGCAAAATACACCGTATTATTACGGCAAATATTTGAATTCGAACTGGGTGGGTTACTCTTAAGTTAGTTTCTTTTTGCGGCCAGTCGGTCCGCTGGACGCGACAACTACCACTCAAAATGCTTTTGCAATTCACTCAATCCCAAACAAACATCTTAGTTCATATACAATTACCTTATGTCCGTCTTGGACTCTTAATCATTGAATCTTATTCGATATAATATCTTCGATACAATTTAAAATCTTAACACCAAAAACTCGGCCAAGCGGCAGTAACGGTAAACGCTTGTTACCGGCATACTGTAAGTTACCGCCACCTCAAGAAAAATGTTCCCGTCTGGTAAAAGAAACACTATTTGTTACGTTAATAGTTGTTTTCCGATTTCCACCTATTTCCCGCTACATCATGCCCTTTGTTCGCCTGTCTGGGTGACTGATGTCATATTCGAGCACAAAGGTAAAGTTCCACTGCTGTTTAGTGTTATTGGTGTCTTCAGTGCCAAGTTGAAATTCTTATACCGCATTCAATTTTCTTTTTGATGCTACCGTAACGTTTGTTATGCGATGCGGTATTAATATTGAAGAGATGTAAGTCTTTTTTAAAGTCGCATACGTATCGAACCATGACCGCCGACTTCCGGTAACTTCCCCGGTGGCCGAACGGTTACCATACTGATCTACCACGTGATTCCTGAGCCGAGAGAAATATTTGTACGGCCTATATTTATTTCTATCGTGAGTTTGGGTGTAATTTGTAATATTCTATGTGTGTGTACATGGCACCCGCGACACATGGTTCGCAATCATAATAGAAATAGGAGAGTTAAGAGTACATCCCTGACCGAATTCTTTCACAGGGAACTCTAGTGCTGCTGACTTTCGATTAATTGAATTCGACTTAAATATGCAAGTTATCTAGTAGTTTAACTAATGGGTTGTTATCTGTTCCTACTCCACATGAGAATAAGTCATGTTCGTATGTTTATACCACTACCTGTTTCTGTTTAATCCATCTTTTCGACCGTGGACACATTTGTTGAAACAAAAGAAAAACACTTAATAAAGAGATGTGTCTGCAAACTAACTACCTTTTCGAATGTTGAAACAATTGATCCACCCATTGACTTACAATTATATGGACGTCGGGTCCGCGCTAAAAAGTGTC
>NW_020653869.1:0-19814 GCF_003589595.1 Hyposmocoma kahamanoa
CTGATCGCTGACTGAGTAAACAGTCAGCTTAGCCCTGCCCATGAGACCTGTGAAGGGGCCGAAACGTTAGCTTGTTTTAAAAAACAAATATTGCGATTTAGATCGTAAAAAAAATAGTTTTGTTTCCTATGTGTAACAATCGTTAAACCTAAGAATTCGATATATTATTATTACGCTTTGGATATAAATAGTTGGTATGTTTCGGCGAATTTGCAATGTCAGTAACTCGAACTTTTCAATTTCCACACTTGTGACTCCCCGGGTGCGCCTTGAAACTCCCAAAGAATTAGGTCACGAGCCGCCCTGTATTAGCGGAACTCGTAAATATAGGGCACGGCATGGTCCCAAACCAATTTTATCAATATGTATGTACATTAAAATTTCCTATGCATTCTTAAATATTTAAGAATGCTAAAGAATGGCGTCTAAAAGAATGTGATATTTTATTTTAGTATGTATTCCGAGTTTATTAAAGAAAACACAGTTTACAATGCAGTAACGTATAAAATGCATTGACAGAAAATGTAATGAATTCGTACTCAGTTTTAATTGGCTTTCGCTTCACATGGGTAACGTAATTCTAATCAAAAAGAGACGCGTTGTCGAATCAAGAAACAATATCATTTAAGATCGGAACCGATACCGTTCCCAATCTTTATCAATACACACAGAATCCCTTTGAACACAGCCTTTATGGCCGTTGTAAAATACGACCTCCAAGAGCGAACTGTGTGTGCGTTTAGGCGGTTCCGTTACGCCATTTTTATTTTTGTTCGAATCTATGTTATTTCTTTGCGCATCTATAAATGTGTTACAAAAATTCTTAACATAATAATATGTAAATATACAATTTTAATTTTTCCATTGGTAACTTATAAATTATAGCGCACAACAGACGCATATTTAAAAAATACGCTTCTTCGACATATTTCAAGTACTTATTACAAATAATGAAATTGTACTAAGGAAAACGCAACCTGGCCTTTATTTAAAAATTTACTATGAACCGTCTAAAACAGTAATTGATTTCTGAATTCGGTGAGAGTGTGTACGAAAAAAGGCATTTCATTTTACAACATCACGTGGTGCCAGGGTACAACACTACATTGTCGAGCTATCGGCGTATTTCACGGTTTTCCGGCGGCCCGCAAGCCCCAGGGAGCTACGGAGCCCCTGGGATTTGTCGAAAGATCTTTTATCTGGTGCTCTTTCTTTTATTTAGCCTTATACTCCTACTATTTCTTGCTGAATTTACGTTTATCTGCTAGTAAATAAATATATGTGATTGAAGTATACTTTTTTAGAATTCCGCTTCCAAAGTGGGAACCCGTTGCTTCACGAAATTAAATAAAAATATATTTGATCCCCAACAACGGAAGTGTACATAACCTACCTCATTCAGGAGGTTTCTTTGGACAGGTATTTCAAAATGGCAAAAAAATGTCATGGGCCCCATGTGCATTGAATATATAGTGCCCAACTTGAAATATTCGTTGTCAACTCGTTTTTAGGCCTCCCCAAATCTCTACTCTCGCTAAACGGACTGAAAGTTTCAGGGTTGTACTTGTAATGAACACAAATACAAAACACAAAGCTATGAACAAGGGTAATAGGTACACATTTGGAGCGAAGCGATATCTTTTACATGTTAATGGAGTCTCAAAGTGGCCGTTTTGCGACCCTTCAATCGTTATCTCAAACATTTAGACGAGGAAAGAAGGGCGCATGTTTAATGTCGCTCAACACCCACTAGGTTTCTATACACTCAACAGATATACTACTTAAACCATCGGACAGTTGGCGTATGTCAATTATTTAAAAAATCACATTATGACAGTTGGTACCTTTTTTATTGTTTACACTACGGGCGGCAATATGGTACGTTTAATATAAACACTTGAAACTCGAGAACCTATTAGGCTACCGTAAAAAGAATAACATAGGCGATAAGAGCACTTAACTAGCTTTTGTTTCGACTGCAGTTATGGTTGTAATTCGACGACTTTATTTTCGAACTTTCGAGTACATTGAACACTTCTGCGAAATTTTCATAGTATTTTACGCTTTATCTTCTAACCACTTTGTATATTCACTTTATTAAGAGACAAAAAATATATAAAAATTACCAGCATTTAAATACCTATCGACTAACACTAGAGTCAAATGAAAATAATGTGTAACTATTTTTAAAATAAATTAAAAACAGTCGCGGGTAGCGGCGAAAATTGCGAAAATTTGCGAAAATTGCGTAAAAAACTATGAGTCGCGGGGAAGAAAATTAACGAATCCTATCAGAACTCACAATGTAACGACCTAAAAATAGTTATTTTTGATACAAGTGCGTATAGTTAGTAATTATTCACGAGGCCCGAGGTTTTTTGGCCCGAGCCAGAGGCGAGGGTCAAGACTCGAGACAAGCGAAAATGACAAATCCGCATGTGTATTAAACGACGTTTTTGTAATTCATTCGCGAAAAAACTACAAACTACTACTACTACTGTAAAATAAAATAGTATTTAAAACTCATTTTATTTCTTTGTTTGTTAAAAATTCAGAGTACAATGGCAACTGTTGCCAGTATTCAGCCACATTAAAATTACTATTTTACGCAGCGGTCTCGCGTAATACTCACCTCCGGTCATTGTTAATACTCAATATGTACTCAATTAACCATCTTTATGGAAAATATTTTGGTATTTTTAAATGTAACCCGTTGTTTTATAAAACACCTATGCAATTTAAACAAATAAGATGTTTGTAAGTAAATATAAGTTTTAATGACGAATGACTTACGTCACAAAGCATATAAATATTAAATAAATATACAACCTCTTTAGTTCTATGTTTAAGACTTGAAACAGCAGTAAATAAAAAAAAATGGAAAAGTTAAAAGCACTAGTGCGAAAAATCCAAATTTCGGCACGATTTGTAATACGAAAAATACCACGTTTTGAGCAAATATAGTAAAAAAATTTAATACAACCCCTATAAATAAAGTTTTAAGTTTGAGTTTGAATGATATTTTACTCCAAAAAATATTTTATTAAGGAATAAGTTTTTTTTAAACAACAATGACAAGGTGCACTGACCTCCGCTTTGACGACAATTTTTTCCAATAAGATTGTGATTCCAATAGGATATCTAATATTAATGTTTTAACACCATCATAAAAGCACATCCTGACGATCATTTTGATAGGCAATAACTACAGAAATTAATTAATAATGTCATCTATCACAATTAAAGTCTTCATCAAACACTAAACGTCAACAATCCGCCTAAGTTCTTTTCTGTTATAGTGTTGCATCGTAAATATTTTTTGTTTATTCTAGGATATTGAGTATTTAACAGTGACATACTAGTAAAAATTTGGTGTTAATACGTGTGGTAACACCAAACTTATGTGTAAAATAGTTCACCAATCAGATACTGTTATTTACGGGTACCTATGGATACCAGTCACTTTTGGCCGTAAATGACGTATTGTAGCTATAGCTACCAGTATGTTTGTAATTACAATTCTTTGTTCAATAAGATACGTGATGTTGTTACCTATACGAACAATTACTGTTCATTTTCACAAGAACTTTTTGAAAAGCTAGTCAATTAAAAGCTTTTTTTTCTCCATGTATGTCTCAAATTAAAGCAGTAGCGAACCTCAAACCTGCGTTTACAGCTTTTTTCCATCCTCTAAGGTTTACAGTTGAACATGGCATTCGATGTTCAATGTTACATCATCAAATTATGACGATATGCACATGTGCAGTACTTCGGGTAACCTACTACTGTACTAATTTAATAGTTTTCCATACAAACTTTCATCCCCTATTTCACCCCCTTAAACATTATTTTGTCACGAAACGTAGCCAATGTCTTTCTCCCTGGTCCCTTCTATCATAATATTACTATTATTTTCTAAATAAATACGGCATTAAAAATTCAGTGAAAGCGGCTGGTGACTCGGCACGGGGTCACATAGTTGTCGCTGTTTTGTATTTAGAAAAAATAACCTTGCATCAACAAACAAAATTTCAATTCCTGAGAGCCAACAGAAGTGTTAAGTTCCCGTAACAAAGTTTTTATTGTCAACGAAAAAACGTAACTTTGTTCCTACACTTACGATTCTTTTTTGATTCCCCATTACAGTATGTTTGTATCTGCTCTATTTTTAGCAGCAAATTAACCCTTTAACAAAAACTATTAAATTAGTTATCAGGTAGACCCAGGTAGTCGTTTCCACAAGGATTTAACTCCTAGTAAACGGTTGATAGCGGGGTTGTTCATGTCACATAATTAGTCATTCAATTTCAAAGTCAGTCATTCAATTTCATTGACTTACCAACAAATAGACGTCGGGTCCGATCCGGCTTAAGTATTTCCGAATCAATAGGGCATTATCGCAAAAAGACCTGATGCTCTTGTTTGCGATAATGCCCTACTGGTACGGCTTGATAGTCGTACTGTATATTAAAAACTTGTAAACATTATTAAGGTAAAACGGATAAACAAGATGGTGCATCATTGTTTTCATTAAGTAGTTATATTATATTATCACAGTTATCATTTACAATTGTTATTTTGTACAGTATTTAATTCACATTTAAATTAATCGTATAAATATAAATTACAAAACTGTCCTCTTCCTACACAATGCGTGCTCAAAAGAGAGCAAGAAACTCATTACGTCAATTTCAATTGTTCAAATAACAACTGATTGTGTTTGACTGATTTAGAGCATTATTAAATGTTAGTAATGACTAACAAAATATTGTTTACTCTTTTTACAGGTTGGTTATACTCTGTTTACTTGTCAGAAATCCGAAACTATATTTCCCCGAAATAACGTTTGCTTCAATTTTCATGATCCCAGATGTAACTTTTCAGTTTTTTTAGGAATATTATAAGACAAACCAACTTCATTTTTTTTTAATTTATGTTTTGCGTGCAAAATTCCCTGAAAGCATAGCGGTTTCATTATAAATCGGTTGTCGGTATTATTGAAAATTTGTGTTTTTATTTTATTGGAATCTAAAATTTCTAAACGTGGATTAATTTCTAATAGTATGCCATAACTATATATTACTCTTATTTACAAGCAGTTTTCACTAGAAACTTAATATCGTCGTCTTGGAGTGAATGCCTCGTATGTGATTTTTATGTAATTTTTCAGGACGAAGATAAAAATGTGGTGTAAAATGTAGTAAGCGCAATAATGTTTGTAGTTAGCATTTTAATTACTTAAATTATACTTCTTCAGATACTATATTACTTTAATAATATATTTAAGTAAGATAGATAAGATTAACTTCGTGATCGCGTATGCGAGGTTTTCACTCTAAGGCGACGATATAGTGAATTTTAGTTTCCAGTAGAAAGTGAATATGGTGAATTTTTGGGCCTTTAAAATTTTTTACAGCAAAATTAAGCAGTACTACAATAGTGTTACTATTTCAATTACATTTTTTTGTTTTTTTTTATATTTCTTTATATGTGACTACGTATATACTTATAAATTGACTCCGGACATTTATTTCGTGGGTTTTTGTATTAGACCTGTCGTCCATTTGTTGAAAGGTCAATGTTCAATTTACTTAAAATGCGTCAATGCTAACCAGTGGATGTGCATATTTGGTTGAATGTTGTTTTATGATTTATTTTTCCATTACTGGAGGCACAAAAATATTAGACAATAAAAATCTAGTTGCAGGCACAATGCACTTACTGGTAATTTATCAACAGTGTCTGATTGCAGTAACAATAGGTGTCTAACCAAGCGTTTATTGTCACTTTGCCTTTCTTTTTCTGAGTGTGTTTTGATACTGTGGTATTTACCCATGAATGCTCTGTTAACTTTGTCAACCTGTCAACCCCATGTTTCATATCTAATCACGATTGCGAATTACAAAGATAAATGTTTGTCGCGATATTAAAAATGATGCTTTCAAATGGTACCTTAGTAGCGTCTAATAAAAAGAAAAGTTACATTAAAAGGGAAAGCTTTATGAAATTGCAAAAATGTCTGCCGGGGATTCATACATCAAATATCCGATGAACACATTTCATGGAAAGAATGTTCGAGTTGGAACGAGATATGCAATTACCTACGCGTTCAAGTAAGAGTTTCTTGATGAATCGCAACGAGATGTTATTTCTAGAAGCCAATTTCGCCTAGCTGACCATAGGCTACTTCTGAAGGACGGGTTGTAGTACCCCCTCGAGAAATACAAACCAATTACTCTGTCCCTAAATTTTATATTAAAGTTAAAATTGTAACTCATAAAAATGCCACAATAGCTTTAAAACCCTTATCGTATCATAGCAGTAGCTATGAAATGTAGATATTGAACATAAAAGCTATAAAATTGATATCCATAGCTATTAAATCTACTTATTGATAACAGTTCGTAAACTGGTAGTGCTATTCTCAGGCCAACAACTGACATATAAATACGTGAAATATTTTTTTACGGAACTTTTTTGATCAAAGCTCAGATGTGTATTTTAATAATAATTCTTTATATTATCACCTTCATCTCATCTCGCAAAATAAGCGAAGAGTACAGAATTCTTGACGGTGTTGACGACAAAAAGAATGAATTTCCATTCGTGGTCTCATTAGAAGTGTCAGCAGTGGCCATTAACGAAATACGAGGCGTCCGCGTGTTCAGAATCTATACAAGCAATCTGATTGCTCGCAACTGTCAGTCTGGCACTTGACAGAATCGGATTTTGCAACATTGAATCAATGTTAGGGGCACCAGGTTGCCACAACACTGTATTGAAGACGTTTATTTACCCTACATTCCAATACGAAGACCACTTAGTGGACCTCCTTGGTGAAATTGTAAAGAACGATACAGCATTGCTCTTCGTAGAAACTGTTAAACTTAAGAAAAATGGAGCGGTGTCTGGTGTTGATTACGTCTCACTTACAGGACGTTCTGTGTTGTATGTAGGATCTGGGCGTATTTTTGACGGTTTCGTTGACTATTCGATTCCTTTAACAAAGCAAGTAATTGAGAAAGATGTGTGGTAAAGGTAAGGTCTTGTAGTGCCTTGTTACAAAGAAACTGTGTTTAGCCTCTACGTGTTGCAAGAGAACGCAGCGACTTACGATAGGTGATTCTGGCGGACCGATGATATTCAAAGGTAAAATAGCTGGTGTAGTATGCTGATATTATATTGGAGAAGAATTCCGATACACCGCTGTAAGTCCCTTTTTGGATTGGTTGCATGATACGATGACTCTAGAGGGAAAGTTAATAACAATTTCCTACCCTACACGTATTCATAGTTTAAGAAAATAACAGTAGATAATTTTCTTTTCGTGTGTAAATGTGATGTTTTCTGTTATGTATCGATAATAAAATAAGGTGCTTCCCAAGTAACCTTATTATGGTTACAGTAACAGAGTGTTTTGTGCCAAGAATGCAAATTTTCCTAAAAATAATACGACGCTATGTGCCTATACTTAAAAAGCCAATTCGATACAAAATGTTTAATAATAGAACGTTGCTAGGCAACCAATGATGGCAAAGAAAACAACCCGCTTTCTTTACCAGATATTCTGAAAAATCAAGAATGTTATCCAATTTTATATCATTTCGTAAGAAGCACTATCGAACACATTTTGTAATGGAATCCAAGAAAGAAATTACTCTCAGTCTTGGCTGTATGGCGCATTAGTGCCTTTTGCCTTTTCCAATGAAAAAAACAGTACCAAAAAAAGAACATTTTTTGTCAATGCCAATGTTAATTATTGCTATTTGTTAGTCAATGCTAATTATTTAAGCTAGCTCTGACCCCAGCCTGCTGGCATAATTTTATTAGAATTTAAATAGGTAAGTCTTCTTCGTCTAGTTTAAAAGAAGAAGAATGGATAACTAGGTAATAGGGTTACGTCCAAGTAATACTTGCTTGGTCAAGTATTATAAAGGTTGTAAAGTATATAGATTTATGAATAAAACAATTAAGTTTTTGATACCTGTTACTGCTTATATTTCCTGCTAGGTAACTAAAAAAAATATATATAAGTAATATTTTATTTTTTACTAATTACTACGTATCTCATTTGGCATCAATTTCTGTTTTTGAACTTCAATTACTACTCGAACTAGAAATGTTTGCAATCTTTTCCTTCAAATAAAAAATAATTAGAGATGCTGGTGCTGGTGTTTTGAAACTTTTATTGAACAAATATGACTTCAAGATGAGTATTATTAATCGCCTAATCGAATTTCGGGGATAAATATTGACATGGTGGTAACTGTAAAACAGCCTGAGGTGAAAACTCTAAAAATAATGTGTATTTGGTGACATTTTATTCTACATGGAATTTCGGTAAAGTATAGAATAATCTAAGTTTGTGATATGTATACAAATTGTGATTCTATAACCCCACAGGTAAAGATTTTTTATTAAAACTTGAAGCTTTAAGCTAACTGTGCAATATTAAACATTATTTGGGAGTAAGTAATAAATCACCTGTACTTAACATGTCGAAGCGTCGATTACCTTTAATGAACGGTATGCGACACCGCCACTGTACAGTTTAATGAAGATCAAGTTCGGGTCAAAATTATCGATGCACTGAAAACTGTACTTAGTTATTCATCCTAATCGCTTAACAGATGAACTACTGTTAACTGTTGGCTGAACAGTAGTTCACTCATCTTCTTCTGAACAAGAAAATGTACGAACCCTATAAATAAGAGATGTCCTCACCTATTAAAACAGAAAAATAATTTTGAACATCTTTAAGCACATACAGTAAAATAATATTAAGCCCACATACGTCAACCACACGATTAACATATAATTTATATTAGAAGTGGTGGTTGTTGAAATATTACCAAACAGTAGCTTTTAATTATATCGCTATTATCAAAAGTAACACTAAACTGAAATATGTGGCGAAGCTCCGTAATCAATTAACCAATTATTTTGAGGACTCAGTTTGTTCTATGCTAGTATAAATGGTTTCCTCATAGACACCGCCAGTACCACGCTCTGTATGCAAACAAAAAGTGTGACATTTTTTGTACCTCCGTCTTCGGAGTAATAACAAACTAGCGGAGTAATAAATCTGCAATAGATTTCTCATAGATGGCGCTACGACTAAAAAAGTCGTTGAAAGACCAAGTACAAAGACACGACGCAAGCACATAGAAAAATTCGTGAGGTCCGTTGGTTCGTTCCGTGGCTTAGTTGGTATAGCGTCTGACACGGTATGCAAGACGACGTCGGTTCGAATCCGACCGGATCGAAGGATTTTTTTCTGAGTGTTCGATCTTTGTATTAATAATTATAACAAACCAGTGGAGTAATTTCACAAAAAATAATTGAATATCAATTCAATAAAAATTTAATTCATATTTTAAGTATTTGTTGATTATAAGAAACCGTGAAATATTAATACAGAAAAAAAATACCAGATTAACATAATTAAGTCCTTTATTTCCTTTCTTTCATCAATTCCGTTGTAACATCTATATTCCTAGTATGCAGCGCAGTTATAAGTGAACGATACCGCGTAAGCGAATCTCCCAACAAAATAACAGCCAATGCAGTATCTTTTATTAATTTCCCAATATCGACTACATCCCGTGCAGTGCTTCTAACAAATTAAAAATAGAATGTATTTTTTATTATCTGCAATGTTATTATTCTGTATAATTTTTTCTAATCAATAATCGTGTTCCAGAAAAACGAAGATCCTACAAAACTGTAATTAGTCCGATTTTGATGTACGGTTGCGAAGCTTGGACATTGACGTTGAAAGAGGAAAATAAATTTTAGTGGCGGAAAGAAAAATGTTATGGATGATTCTGGGGCCGACTCAAAGGGAAGATGGGAGCTGGAGGGCAAGGAAGAACCTTGAGATTGAACAAGTCTGGGCCCAATATTGTAGGAGAAACAAAAGCTGCAAGACTTCGCTGACTCGGACACGTGGAGAGATTGGGAGAAAGAGAAGAGGGCTTATTTGGGACAACCGAAAAGTCAGACGTCACAGGTACTGTTGAAACGATGAAGTCTGAAAGATCTCAAGGACCTCGGTGCTAGTGGCTGGGACGAATAGGCTCAGGACCGGGAGGAGTGGCACAATCTGATGTCGGAGGCCAAGACACACTTGGAGTCACTGCGCCACCGAAGTAAGTAAATAAGTAATAATCATAAATACGTAAAATTGTCTAAGTCTAAAGTACCGCTGTCTTCATAGACATCTAGCTGCGTATTCCATGCTTCTCAAGCATTTTAGCACTTCTAACTTGAATGGTGACTAAATTCTTTAACGTTAGACATATTTTGATAAAGATGTTCCATCGTTTTTTACCTTAATAGATTCGGGCAAATTGTCCTTAAAAGTATTACCATGTCTATCTTGAAAGCATTGACATACCAACAAATAGGTCAATACTTGAAAGAATCATTGTGTAATTGGTAACGGTTACACATTTGAAATTGTCTATTACTGAAAGAAAGAAACAAGAAAGAAACAATATTTATTTGGTCTCATTTAACAAATATGTACAATGTAAATCTTAAATTATAACTAAACATTGAGAGCCAAAATGGTCGCCACTCAGCATTTGCCGGGTTGTGCATGCAGAACAACCCGACGCTGATATTCTGTGGTGACCAAATAGATGAGCGGACGCCACCGACATACAACAACAAAATAAAATATCAAATCAAACAACTAACACAAAATATATAAATATGCGAATCAAAATAAATAAATATAAATAAATATTTAATATCTATTAGATTATTAAAGTTCTACTATTACAAAATTACCAACCTACGATAATTATCATTTCTACTAGCTTCATTTTCGTTCACTGATTGTGTGTGCTTTCCTTTATTTGTCACAAATTTCTTTTTTGCTTGTCTATTAAATACAATTTAAAATTACGTTTGAATGCGCCAATTGTGGCACAGTTTCTAATCGGAGGAGGTATATTGTTCCAGCATTTCGTGGCAGAATACCGAAAACTACCACGAAATGCTGCCGTGCTGTGTCTAGGGCAAACCAAACGAGAAGATAACCTAATGTGACGTTGCGAAAAAGTAAGCTTTTCATACAGATACTGTGGATTTTTATTTTTTATTATACCGAAAAGCAAAGTTGCAAAGTGGAGAGAGCGTCGGTAGTCCATATTCAACAGATTTCTTGTCTTAAGGTAAGGTGATACATGCGTTCGTGGTGGAATCGTTAAACAGAACCGCGCGCAAGCGTTTTGAACACGCTGGATTATTTTTTTTGTTCTCGCCAACAAGCATTGTCCTATTACAGTGTCCGCATAGTTGAACTTAGCCAATATTAACGATTCACAGAGGTGAATCCGTAAATCTGTACTCAAGAACGAACGTATTTGGTACAAGACTTTTAACCTATAAAAACAATTTCTAGCCGTGTCAACCACATGGTTTTCGAATTTTAATTCACCGTCCATCAAAATACCCAAGTTTCGCGCCTCACACACTTGCGCTATGCAATCGCCCCCAATTGCCACAACTGGATTATGATTTTTAATTTTACGTATTTGAGCTTTCGAACCCAGCACAAGGAATTTCGATTTCACTGGGTTTAAAACCAAGCAATTACGGTTCGACCACCTTGCTATTCTGTCTAGGTCCTCATTAAGCTTGTGTGTCGCTACAGAAGCTTCACTTGGCCTGAATGTAATATACACCTGAAGATCGTCAGCGTAAAGATGATATTTACAATTTATTATGCATTTGGAAATGTCAGCACTATACAAAATGAATAGAATGGTCCTAATATGGAGCCTTGTGGAACCCCTTGAGGTACGTAAGAAGCTGCAGATTGACTTTTCTTTCCATTGACATCGCACAATTCGACCCGTTGTGATCGATCACTAAGGTAACTTGCAAACCATCTCAACGCAACACTGTCACAACCATAATATGCAAGTTTGGAAATGAGTAACGCAATATTAATCGTTTCAAAAGCGCGCGAGAAATCAAACAATGTCAGCATAGTTCCCTCTCCACTATCCTGCGCAGCCAGAGCATCGTCAACAACGTCCAGGAGTGCCGTGGCTGTGCTTCGACCCGCCCTAAAACCTGACTGCTTCCGAGGTAAGATATTGTTAGTATTTAAGTACTCAGTGAGCTGCAAACAGACTGCCTTTTCAACTACTTTCGACATGAACGGTAGAATGCTGATAGGACGAAGGTCCTTCAGATCAGTAGGGTCACTAACTTTAGGTATAGGTTTGACTAAGGCTTCTTTCCAAATCGTTGGAAAGACACCCGCTTGCATGGATTGGTTTACAATATTTGTCAGAATACCCAATGTTCGTGGTAATGTCAGCAATATCATGTCTAAGGTAATACCATCAATACCCTGTGCGTTAGATGAAATACTTCGAATTATTTTTGACACCGTTAATTCACTGACTGGTTTAAAACTAAAAATGTTGGAATTGTATCGATTAGTTTCAAAGTACATTAAATCAGATAAACTGGCGTTGTTTTTTCCAGGAATGTTAAGAAAATGCCTATTGATAAGTTGAGGGTTAGCTATATGTAATGGTAGATCGGACGATTTTTTGTTGAGGTCTATTACATTATTTTTAATATTTTTCCAAAGTGCACGTGGATTTCTTATATGTTTATTAACGTGGTGTTCGAAAAAGGCTGCCTTTTCACTAAACAAAGCTGCAGTCACTACACTTTTTAAATCTTTGTAATATTTTTTGTCACTATCGAGTTTAGTAACTCGACTTTTGAAACTACTACTGTAACCATCTTTCTAACGTAAAATGATAGATGGCAAAGTAGTGTATTGATTTTCTCTTAACACAGCATTTCCATAAATGCCTGGCATATTGGTAAAAATATGATGAAAATAATCATAACTTTTTTATAAAATAGACAGGCCTCAAAAATTTATAGAAATACATTTATTTGCCAAGTTCTTTTTATCTAAAAATTTAACAAATTTACCATCCTTAGAGGTGGAATATTCTCTTCAAATTTGAATCTCTACTGTTACTAACATATGAAGGTCGTATTGGGAACCCCGTCCTTTTTTAAGGACTAGAACGTTTGAGCAGTTGAGCTGTTATTTTGAAGTGACTAACTATATTAGTATATTTTTAATTTTATGTAATTGTAGCGAATCGCAGCAGTCGCTACAAATCTTTTTGTATATATATGTAATATAGTCTTTTTAAGCTTAGTTTTATATTTAAATTCTAAATTTAAACGTGATGGTTTTTGGCGCCTTTTCTTGACTTTGGTTATGCTTAGAGGATGGAAAAAAATAAAGGTTGGTTTGCGGTTCTCTTTGATAGCTACGTGGTATTTTGTAATAAAAATTAATAAACTGTAAGTACATAATTTGCTTGCCTTGCTCACTCGTTGTTAGCACCCACCCCTTAACCCATTGATACAGTCCGCTACAGTCATAATTGTATATATCACTTCACAGTCACATGGTAGTCTTCATTAAAAACACAGACGCTAGATAGACGCCGCAAGTACAGCAATTTGTATGAAAACCAAGCGTGCCACATTTTTGTACCCACTATGACGTCACAAGAACTATTTAGTGATGGGAAAGCGGAAAGAGGTTCCGCTCTAAATCGATTGATTGAACGTTCGTACTTCAAATATTATAATTATTGTCCTTCCAATAAAACGAGCTTATTATATAACATCGTTGTGTAATAGAAGATCTTATCGATTAACTGAAATAATGAAAACGCACGTCAATGTGTGAACTTGTGACTGCCTTAATTAATTTTACTAGATGGTTTTCTGTTGGTAATTGATCAAAATGATGAATGGCAAGACAACTGAAAATGTTACTGCTGACAAAATATGATAAAATCTTATTGATCTCAAGAGGTTCACTTATTGACTGGCTCGTGTGAAATTTTTGTGATTTCTTTATTATTTCTCGGATTTCCAAGTCTGCTACTCTGCATATTTGGATAGCATCTTAGGTGGGATAAACTAGACCACTTTCGTCCTTGAAATCAACGAACCCATAGGTATGACCAACTCCAGGTTTTTGTAAAGACAGCGCACTGTTACATTCTTCGCATTTTATATTTTTTTGTATTACTCGTACTTACATATCCGGCGATGTATATAATTATTTGTTCACTATATTCGGACATTCGAGGCAACGTGCTGCAAAAATTATCGAAATTATAGATACTACTGATAATAGATACTACAAACTGAAAAAAAAACGAAACGTTGCTAAACCTTATAACAAAAAGTTATAGAATATTTTTATAATATTGCTAAGGTCATAATAATTTTCGTCGCTTTGTTTTCAAAATCAATCAGAATTGAGAACAGTGTTGCCTAACATATACATCACTAAATGTTAAATTTGGCCAAAAAAATGTACAATCGGCCGTACCACGAAACTGAATGCATTATACAAATATTTAGTATAATGCATTTAATAAAAATTATTAAGATTCCATTTAAAAATTGCAATAAAATTCATACCAATAATTTATCAATACTTTTAAGATTGGGAACTCGAACTAAAATTTTCAGAAAACGCTCAATAGTTAATAGTATTTATTTATTGACAATTGGATATATAGCTTACAAAGCAAATAATTATGAAACTGAAAATACACTTCCTGACACATAATTCGAGTCACCACGTTTTCAGTATACTTATACTACTACTACTAGTACTAGGGTACTTACCCTAAGCTTAAACAATGTTTGATTGATCGAAAACTATAATGCAATTTTGAAATTACTAAGCTTAGTATACTAAGCGTCTCTTCCATAACTCCGTGTTGGGAATTTGGATTTGCAAAACCGCGGAAAACTTTTTCTTCGATGATTACACTATTTTTGTATTTTAGCCCTTTACGACAAAAATGCGAGGTGGCTCGAATTAGGTGTCCGGGAGTATATAATAAAACTTAAACGAAATTCCTTAAAAATGTAAAAAAATCTAAAAAAAGTTGGTCACGGAGTAACTTTTTTTGAATTGCTTATTTTTACAGATGAGACCGCCATTTGCATGGCAAACGGCACGTCATGATACGATTTTGCTATTAAAGAAAAGGTGAACGGATATCGAATGGGGAACGTAAACTGCATGGTCTCCTTCCATGCAGTTTACGTTCCCCATTGTTTTTGTGAGGTCATAGTATGACTGATTTTGACTGATTGCTCTGAGAGCTCATAGTAGCCCCCCAGGTTACTGTTTGAAAATTATCAGGGAAGGTACGATTTTCTCATGCATTTTATGTCATTCACAAACTATACAGATACTAAGGTATATAGAGACCTTGTCTAAAGAAACTGACAGGCAATATAAATAATGTGATATGATAATTGATTACTGAAATTGTTTATTCGAAAATTTCCATTTTATTAAGAATGTAATTTTTCTGAAATGTCTCTAACGTGCATATTGCCCAAGTGGAAGACTGAATAGCTACGGCCCCGCGACGCGGACGCGCAGGTAGGACGGGCCATATCTGTGAATTATAGCTGCGGTCCGCAAAAAGCGTGCGCAGAGAAACACATAATATCTCCGCGTTTCCTTTCTTTTTAGCACCACTATTATTTAAACTTCCAGGTATAATCCACCGCGTTCAACTTCTCTTCCTTATTTCTATTGGATCATTTCTAAGTTATTTTTTGTGACGACTCTATAATACACAAATGATTTGCTCTGTCAGCTCAACAAGCTTGAACGTCTACAAAACTTTTGCATCCATTTAATTTTGAAATCATCGAATGTACAGCCCGACCAAAAAGTCTAGAAATTAATAGGGGTGCCACTGTGGCTACTACAGCAACCCGGTATAGTACATCGCAACAATTTTGATACTTAGTGCCCGGATATACGTAGTATAATATGCAGTATACATATAGAAGAAAGTATGTGTGTGACCATTGTACCTGATTGACTACAGTGACAAAAATATCATAATAATTCTATCACATCAAATAAATCAGTTCTAAATTAATACTCTATTTCATGTCTAGAGTGGATTATATCTAAACTAACTACTTTGAAAGAAAATAAAACATCTCAAACCTCAATTTTTTTCATATTGTATATCAAACCATCATCATATCAGCTAGAAGACATGGTCTGCTGAACATAGGCCTCCCCCAAAGACATCAAATAATATATATTTGTATATCAAATAATACTTATTTTTTATAATCACACACAACAAACTCGCAGAAGTTGAAAGTTCTTTTAATAAAATATAAAAAGCAGCAGTACTCAACTGAGTACAGCGGAAGCTAATAATGAACAAATATAATGATGATAATGAACAAATTATTGTATTTATGTTATCATCATGCAGGAATAATAAATAAAATGCATTAATTTTTAAAGAAAGTCTAATCTAAAAATTCTTCGTCTAAAAATTCAACATCTGAAAACTCTATATAAGATGGTTCAATGCTGCTGTCATCTTCCACATTGATTGTACTGTCAACATCTGATGATTCACTGCTGCTGTCATCCTGAACATTAATTATAATTTTTTCCATATCTTCATATAGAGTTTTGCTTCGTTGGTAATATTCATGTTCAATATTTTCCACATGTTCGCATGATTTCTTCCAATCATCATTGGAAATTTCTTCGAATGCTTGTTCAGCTGTTTCCTAAAATTCAAACAGAAAATCATGATGATGACTTGTATGTTGTCTACATTTGTAGCAAAAAAAAGTAAAATGTATGTGATACTATATGTACCTCTATGTCAATCGAACCAACATTACGTGAGGCAATTTTATTTTTTGCGATAATTTTGAAATATTTTTGAAAATGTCAAATTAGCTTGGGCGCGCTATAAATGCGTTTTGTAAACATAACCTTAAAAGGTTTCAATTTTTACGACAAATCAAATACTAAAATACGTACATTTAGCCTTTATAACAACGTAAGGTATTCTACAAAAAATTATTGCACTCAAAAAATTATATTAAACCAGTACAAACCTGTCATATCGGCGGTTCTTTGATTAACTTTGTCCAGCGGGGTAAGAAGTGTTTAAGCTTCGCTTTCCGCAAGACATCGTGTGTAAACTTTAAAAATTACTTCTCTAGTAGCACTTCGTATGGTTTTACTCATTTTCGGTCACTTTTAAATCACATAAAGCACTTATAATTCGCAAAAGAAGTAATTAACGAGTTGCCTTCGAAGATTTGACGTAACACGTACTGACAATTTGACAGTCAAGAAATGTGGCCAGGAGAAAAAACAATGAAATGAAATTAGTTCCATTTCTTGACTTTTTGGTTGGGCTTATGTTGTCTGTGTGTAGGAGTTTATGTGATTACCCATCGGACCTCACCGAAATACTCGTATTCTTAATCTTTTTACTTGCATCTTATACATTCCCCACATACCGCGCTGTCTTAACGAGAGATTCGAATTCCACCAACAAACCAACCCCCGACTTCTGCGCTTCTCACCTTCAACTCTCCAATTTAAAATAAATACCCTTGGGTTGTCACAGTTAAGTTGCTTTTAATTTTATTTTTTACCACGAGGTTTTTGTTGAGGGAAAATATCGTGATGAAACTTTTTTTTTTAGAATATCAAGTGACGGGACGAACATATCGTGGGCCTGATGGTAAGCTACACGCCTACCCATAACAGTTGCAGCGCCAAAGATCTTAAGGGCACTGCCACTGCGCCCGTCACCGTGACACATAAGTTGACAAGTCACATGTGCCTGTAAATTTCACTAACACCCTTACCCTTCAAAACTAGAACACAGTAATGCTGACATTACTACTTGGCGGCTAAAAATAGGTAAGGTGGTAGGACTTCTCTGGACGAACTCTTTCACAAGAAGCTCTGCTGTTGCTAAACCTGCACGTGGACGAAGGTTGACAACCTTCGGAAAACGCGTGAAGTCCCCAGCCCGCATTGGGCCAGGGTAGCGTTCTATAGGCAACCCTTGTCTGAGAGGAGACCCGTGCCCAAAAGTGGGACATATGAATGGATTGATGATGATGACTTTTAGTCAAACAAAAGAACATGCCGTCTTCCCTAAAACAGCGCTCAGGGTGATTATAATTTTTAATTGTATTTGCACGCATGATGTTGATCTCTGCCTACCCCGATTACAACTTATAATCCATGTACATATAACATTACAACATGCCTCCCGTGCTACGATAAGTCAGGCTGTTGGTTTGTGGAACGCTCTACGTTTATCTGTTAAACAAGCGAAATCATCTCTGCAAAACTATGGCAAAAGAACACAACAGTAACTTTAGTGTGACTGGAACTGCTTATTTCTGTAGTGATATATTTTTTTATTAATTTACTTATTTTCTCTGTGTTTTTTATTTTCGATTACAAAATTTCAGTATACCGCCGTCTTTTTCCCTATCTCTTTTGTAATTACTTTCCATCCAAAGATTGTCTGGCAGAGATCGCTTAAAGAGATAAGGTCTTATCGCCTTTTGTACTACCGCTTGTTTTATTTAATTGTTTTGCATTTTCCATTTTCGTGTTTCTTTTTGTATTGTGTTTTAAAAGTGCTCCATAAAGGACCCTTGCTCACTTTTCGTGTTGGTAAATTGTATGCATCTGTAATTTTGCATAAATATGGAGCGTATTATTTTTGTTTGAAATTTGGTTCTTAAAGTTACTTGCAATTTCCTTCCGCATGATTACGCATCGAGTAAAACTTATGTTGTTCATAAATAAACAATAAATAATGCGTGTACAGTCAGCGTAAAAAAATATTTTTTCTAATATTGGAACACAACCATATCTATGAACACAACAGTCAACATCCAAAATAGATTAACACTTTAATTTGCTTAAAATTAGATTTGATCCAGAATGCCTACCAGGAGCGTGTACGTACGGCATGTTTGGAAAGTAACTACAAATTAATTATAAATCACAAAATTTATGTTGGTACAAATATTCAATTCGACGCCCATGAACGGTCATAGTTTGTGAAAAGGAAATTGATATGTATGGTCAAATACAAAAATGGATAAGTAAAATATAAATATGGTGAAAATGTTCTACCTCCGTATTGTCTACTCTCGGTTATCATCAAAAAAATTATTACCGCATTCACATTTTATGTTAACTTACTAATTTTAATTTGGCCAATCATGTATCGCGGCACCACAGGTAGAAGATCCGCTGCGTGCTTTATTATTTTACATGGTTTTGTATTTGGCTTGGTATTGAAAGTATATGTGTAGCCTAGCCTTAGAGAAATGAGACTGCAGAAGTTTCGGTCTATAAGATTTACTGCAAGAGATGATAAAAGAGGAAGGAAGACTGTAACGAATAATAAAATGATATAAAAAAGTGCAAGTATCGAACAAACATAAGAATAGTGAAGGAAAAGGGAATTCGCGGACGATTTAAAATTTAAAAAATAACTGGTCAGGCATTAGAAAAGAGGACGATGAAAAGAATATCGTCACATATGTAACTACATTAAATATCGATAACGTATCGTCTACGTTGTGTTTCGCTACACACTGTTGATGTTGACTCCTCAATTTAAGCTATTGAGACACGCAGTTCATTAGCGCAAATCAGCCCGGGTAAAACAAGTTCGAAAATAAATTTCACGTGCTACTTGAACAAAGATTACGCAATGAAAATCAAAATTTCACCTGGTTACCTTGCCATTGTAGGTACTCTATAACGTATAAATATATATATATATATTTATTCATATAAATATGTATAAGCAGTTTAACAAAATTAAAATAATTTTGTATTAAGAATGTGTTGTTTTGTATTAAGAATGTGTTGTTTTTTATATTTTGCATTAAGT
>NW_020653870.1:0-26234 GCF_003589595.1 Hyposmocoma kahamanoa
TTTAATGTAGTTTTTAAACTTAGGAAATGATAAACTTAATATATGCTCCGGAATCTTATTGTAAAAACGTATACAGTTCCCCATAAAAGAGTTGTTTACCTTGGTTAAACGAAATCGTGGTACCATGAGTTTGGACTTAGCTCTAAGGTTAATATAATGGATATCTTCTTTCTTATTGAAATTACTACTGTACTATACGTATCCTAGATTCCACCTTTTGGTTGTACAAGTTCCTTGTATATAGTCAGAAATTGTTTCATCATCAACCCATTTATACGTCCCACTGCAAGCCACGGGTCTCCATTCAGCGTAGAGTTTAGGTCACAGTCCGCCACGATGGCCTAATGAAGGTTGGGAACTTCTTCATAAATTCTGAAAACTCAGCGATGCGAGCCCGGATTGGAAAAAGAACCCACGGCCTCTGCTTGATAGGCGGTAGATCAAACCATTTGGCTACCATGGCTGTATATTGCAATATAATAAAATAATATTTTTTGAGAACAGGACCTAGGTATACATATTTCTGAGAGATAGGGACCTAAACTAGAAAGTCCTGTTACGTAGGTATCCTAGGTACTACTTTTTGGTTGCACGAATTCCTTACTTAAAAGTTTAATTGTTAACTATTATTTGTAAGACGTAAATTCAACATTGTTTGTGTCTGTGTGTGTATGAGTGTAAATTTGTAATCAGAAATAGCTATTTTGTCATAAAGATGAACGCAATGACAAAATAGTGACAACTGCGGTGACTCAGCGGTAAGCTCTCTGGGCGCTAGATAATGACCTCACTATATCACCCTCGACCTTTCCGGTTTCAATTCCCGGCAGATTTCAGGGAATTACTAAATTGGTTCTGGTGCCGGGTATTCTGGAAAGTGTCTCAGGCAAAGATTACAACAATCTATAGACAAGAACATTCAAGAAAACTATACGTTCCAAACAAAACACCATTAATTGACAGTGTTTTGTTTTAGTGTTCAATTTTGTGACAGAGTATCAGTACCGTAGTACCGTAGACAGACGCGACTCAAATTTGCCATTACAATTGTTTTTAAAGTACACTCATTCCTATTTTAAAACAACCGCGCCACAATATTTGACAAATTGTGCATAAAAATATCACACTTCTCATTAACATGAAATTGTATTTGCTTGACAAACCTCACAAACTAATATTAGAAGTTTGAAAATACAAACGCTTGGTTGTTACCCTTAGTGATAGTGCATTCAGTATATAATAATTACTCACTTTAGAAGAAAGTGTCCACTGCTGGTTATAGGCTTCCCACAGATCGTTAGGACCTGTTCTGTATTACATCCGGCAAACTTTTGCAATATTTAGAAGAGAGAATTTGGCAGCGGCGTTTTTCACGTATTCTTGCACTCAATCTATCTAGCTAGCGCCAACCCGTCAACCTGTCAAGAACGACGATTATGGCAAAACCTGCAAGGAAGACAAAAGTAATCATCCAGTAAGAAATTGTTTTAATGTGATACGAGCGCAAACAGTTATTAACAAAAAAAATGTTGTCGGAATAATTTTATTTAATAATAGAAAAACAAAGAAGTACCTTATGTGTCTTATTAAAAGCTCTTAATCACTTTTTGTATTGTCTATGTTTATTTACCAACCTTCTCCCTCGACTTGCCTAATAGGTAACAATCAATTAAAATAACAGGTAGTACATTTAAAAAAAAACTTAAGTGTTCCTACCGGCTACGTCTAATGTGCTACGGGTCGTGCTACGTCAGCTACGTCGTAGCGCCACGATTTATTAAATTCAGTTCACTGAATTTTAATAATAAATCTATGTAGGCAAAGATTTTTCATAAAGTTACCACATGTAGAAGATTAATGAGAGGTATAAAGTACGTTTATAACAGAGTGACATTTTATTTTACTAGAAGCGGTGGTGGCCCAGAGGGGAAAAGATTGCTTCTCAAATGATAGGTCACTGGTTGGAATCCCTGAGGCGAAATTTTATTTCCAAGTAACGTTAACGTAAACTGATTGTGGCCTTAACTTTCTCCTTAGAGGAAACCAGTTAAATTTGCTTTATTTCCAATGTGTAACTTACGTATTTCTGCCGCCAAGAAATAGTGTGAGCATTACTGCGTTGCGGTTTTGAAGGGTACGGGTGCTGATGAAATTACAAGCACATGGGACTTGTCAACTTATGTCTCAGGGTGTCGGACGTAGTAGCAGTGCCACTCAGATTTTTGTGATTTAAAGCTCTGAGTGGTACTGCAACTGCTATGGACAGGCGTGTCGCTTATCATCAGGCGCACGACTTGTTCGTCCCGTCACTTAGTTATTACGCAAAAAAATCCTAAGAACTCGATTTGTTTCATACCTATAATTACTATGACATCGTTTTGATTTTTTCCTATTACTTTCTATAATTGTTTGTGGATGTAAATAGATTTATTTAATTTTATATATAAATAAAATACATTTTCCATGTTACAATATTTTGTAAAGAGAAAATTTCCTATTGTAGATTATCCACAATCCAAGTGTGCGATCAAGCAAATAGTATGGAAAACCAATACTTTTTCTCGATATGAAAAATATTTTCTTGCTTATATCACAACTTCTACCAGCTGCAATATGATCGATTTTTATTAACACCCCATAGATGTACTAAACCTACACTTAATGCATAATAAAATTCATTACTTAACCCCTGCCATGGACCAGTATCAATGATCTTATAAACACAGTGCTTTTAATAATACCGCACAAAAGTGAGTACTACCTACTTTTCTTTGTGCCGTAGTACTTATAAAGTCAACGCCAAGTCATCTTTATTTCATAGGTAAGCAAATTACGCTTGAAATCGTCATACTGATTAAGCTCTACTGCTTATTGCTTGCTTATTCTATATGCTTCGTTAGGCGGATTCTCCTGAGAAGAATGAGCAAGAAACTTTTTTTTATAATATCGAGTGACGGGACGAGCAAGTAGAGTGCCTGATGGTAAGCTACACGCCTATCCATAACAGTTGCAGTGTAATACAATACTTAAATTTAAACATTTTAGATCGAGACTACCTGCAAGAGTTAAACGAGTCAATACCACGGATTTTTGTCATCCAAGTACACAGAAGCTGTGTAAATAAAGTTTTTGTTTCACTGTAGTTTTAAAGCTCTTTAATGGCGAATTTTTAATATCCCGATTGATATTCCTCGTTATAGAAGCTTATCCGCTCACGCGACGCGCTCCTCCTACCACAAAATGGCGGCTATTTGGTTTCGCAAATTAGAAAAGCATTCAGTTTAAATACAAGTTTTTATAAATAAAAATTATTATTCCGCATTGCTAAATAAATATCCTCCGTACTACCAACAAAAACATCTCAAATAAAATGCAGTAATACACCGCAAATCCTGCACTTAAAAAGCACTAATGAAATTTTTGGTGTACTTGGATAAATATGATAATATTCCGTTTGAGTGGTTCTAACGTTTACCATGAAATTACTCCTTAAAGTATAGTTTATAAACATTTATATTCAGGGTAAACTTAAAAAACGCTACTTACGGTATGTTTTCAATAAATAAACACCGAAATCACCAGCCCAAACAATAACACACACGATTGTCGTGACGTATTTTTGAAGTTGTTTATTTTTTTTAAATGACAGACCCAGGCATTAAAAACTTTATGGTTTGCTAGAGTAGTTACCGAAATAGCAATTAATATTAGCTCTTTTACCTGTTATGACTTCGATATCCGATAAATCGGTATAAAATCATCACCTACATTACCCCTAAAATGCATTTGAGACTTTATGAAGAGGACTGACAAATTACACAACAGCTAGTTTATTTTTATTCCTCGTATTAATGTCATGTCTGTCACTATTTTTCATAAAAAAATTAATAATATAGAATGTTGATTCATTATAATAATTACGCTCATAGATAGGCAATGTGTTAAAACCCAATCAACTCGCCCGGGTTTTTACCCAAAGCATCGGGACTTAACCCATTCTGCCCAAAATCGTGGGCAGAAACGGCGAATACTGAATTTGGTATAAGTAATTTCATAATTACTTATTAGAAATTTCATGTTCAATATCATATCACCTTGAACTGCCTATACCATTTGCGCCACGTTTCCGCCCGCGCTACCGCTCCGCCTACTGAACACAATTCCGTCGGGGGACGAGCGTGTTCTATGATATCTACTGTTATAAAAATCGTATTCGATCTTGTAATATTCAATTCCGCACTTTGGAACAGTTTATTTTATATATTCATTGTATAGGAAAGCCAACAACAAATAGTAAATGTATAATAGAAATTAGAAATTAGAAATTAGAAAGCCATTTATTGCACAATCACAAACACGCATATAAACAAAAAACAAAAATAATAATAAAAACAAAAGGACATTGAGGAACAATAATAATACAAAATATGCAGGTAATTCATCGTCATGCGTGTCGCGACTAATGCAAACGGGACTTGCTCAGCTTTAGCCACAACCGGTTTGTTTACCGTGTCGTGGCACTGATTTTCAGCAAGCCCGGGCGAGTGAGTCACTGACAATGATAATCAAATCGAAAAAGAAGTAAACCTAAAGAGATAGCAAACCTACGAGAGTAATAGAAATAGTAATAATAATACAATAATAAATATAAATATAACAATGTTGTACATATAACTATATAGAAATACGTAAATGATAATAAATGGATAATGTCTAGTTTTGTGAAGTGTGGCGTCCGCGCGGACGATACAGGAGATCGAAGCGGGGTGCGGGTGTGGGTGACTTTTTGATAGGCAACAACCTGTTCCGATGCGTATCTCTTGCATACCCAAACCGACGCTCGCGTCGCTCGCCGGAGTGTATGACGCAGCAGAATAGTGCACTTTCGTAATGCATTTTTTCAATATAAACATTTGGGTAAGTATTTTCCAAACCATTATATTATTATATAAATTGAATTTATAAAATACGTTACAAAGTTTAAACCTATAAAGGTACACCATACATTTTAAGCAGCAGTAGAGCTTTTGGTGAAAGGGTCCGTCCAGGGAAGTACTGCTACCTAACCTATTTCTGCCGCCAAGCAGTAATGTGAGCACTACTGCGTTCCAGTTTTGAAGGGTAAGGTTGAAACTACAGGCACATGGGACTTGTCAACTTATGTTTCAGGGCGACGGGCACAGTGGCAGTTCCCCTCAGATGTTTGCGATTTAAATCTCTGAGTAACACTGCAACTGTTATGGACAGGCGTATAGCTTACCATCAGGGGCACAACTTGTTCGTCCCGTCACTTGATATTAAATAAAAATCTTATTGACTACCACAGCAAGCTATACAGATTCTAGGATGTATGAAAAGTAATTAATCAATTAGTCTTTATAATAATCCCTCCTTTCTTTACAGTTGAAAAGAAAAAAGTAAAAACAATACAATCCCTACATTAGAATAAGGATTTAAATAAACGATATGGAACAAAACAGATCATTCAGAAATATGAATAAAATATTTTTTAATTTTATTTGTAACCCGGCAACACTCGCTACTGGGTCAAAAATACCAGATTCGCTCTGTACCTTTTGGAGGGAAAAGTGTCGTTTTTATTTTGACTTTCAATTATTTTGTGAAATCTAGTTTAAAGTGGAATAGGATAGTGCTATTGTGCCTTAATCGAAGATTAAAACGCGAAATTATACGAATCTCGAACTAAAATACCCGTATCGGCCCGTTTTAAGGAATCCCGAGTCAATCCAACCACGCCGCCTCAAATTGCCTATCCTCTTTGTGGCGGCCATATTTACAGAAACATATTTAAACTTCATGTTTAGGCTGATGGCTTTGCCAAAGCCTTAATAAATTTAAAAAAAAATCAAAAATACCACAGAGTATTTATGTACGATGATTATTACTCTTCTGAGCGCCCTGGCGACACGGGGCTGTAGGTACCTTCTAATTAATAATTAATGCATATGCACACCGCGTGACAATCAGTTTGCACGCGGTCCTTGGAGACGACATACGAATAAAGTGAGCATGGGTAAAAAATACACGGTAGTGATAGTACTTGTTATATTATTTTTCAAACTGAAATATGATTATGATTGTTTTCATCAGTCTTTACGACAACCAAAGGCAGAGAAGATTGTAGCACCCTTTTCAGATTTCAAGAACACTGTATACGGTGGTATCATGTCCCAAAGAAGAATAGTGGTTCTCTTGACATCAACTACGCACCATGACGGCAAGAAATATTCTGGAGAAAGAATAAAGCCGGAAATGATAATAGACTATAACAGAACCAAGTGTGTTGTCGATGTTGTGGAAGAGCTTTGTGCTACCTACTTAGTTGCACGGGCAACTAGTAGAGGGTGATTGGTATTCTTTTATAGACTTCTGAAGATCGCGGAATCAACGCACAGATTCGATATAGTGAAGATGAAAAGAGAAAATAATGGAGCTGAGATGGCCAAGGGGAGGATCGCCTTGATTGATTTAGCTTTGAGTCTTGTGATGCCACAGATACAGAAAATTTGAGAGAGAAGAAGGGTATACCTAATTTATCATCATCTATAAAAACAAAAATCAAGTTTATGCTCAACGACGACTCGAATATTGAAAAGACGTCGGCATGTACATTTCGATCTCGCCCACCTGTTTCAGCTTCTCTGCGCCGTATGTGAGTGGAAAAAAGACCGGAAGAGGAAGACAGGCTGTGAATTGTGCTTCAAAAAGTTACACCGAGAGCATACGGTCCCAATTTGTGGCGATTACTACGATGGAGTAAAATATATTAATTTGGACCAACGAGCTTGGAACATGTTACTTCATGTCGATTTTATCAATGTTCGCGTATTATAAAAATACTGATATTTTCTAATTTTGACAGTACATTAAGTCTATTTTTTGATATTGATCTCAATTTTGCATGTTCCTAAAAATAAAAAATATGTTTGTTGATTTTTATAGCAGTATACATATTTCCTTTCAATTTTTAGTACTTTTCTACGATAATCTATATTTTTAATAACTACTCATTACAAGTTATATTTTGTAATTTTATATATTAAGAACAACATCATTAAAACTACTATATCTTCACAGACTGAAAAATCAATTTTGTGTATTATGTACACAAATTTGGTATTTTTTACCCGGCAGCGAGTAATCTGTCTGTAAACACCTAGCAAGTGTCGGCAGGTTAAAGATAGATTTTATTCAATCCCACCGCTGCCACCACGTTGTAATGTAATGCCATGTTATCAAAGACTTATTTCAAATTTACCCTCACATGCATAATATAATATCACAACATGGCGTATCTAACTAAGAAATAGCCAAGTATACATATCTAAATATTTAACCGGTTGACTAACAGTCGATATTTCAAGTTTACTATTTTAAAAAGTTAAAATAAAGTGAGTCTTGGAGTCGTTAGTCTGTTTTTGTCACTGCAGCCGGCGGCAGATGTAAAACGCATTAATCACCCTTTGGCTGTCCGCTCGTCGTTAGCGATACGGCTACGATAACTAGTTCCACTTTGAAGTCTCTCCCGAGCTCCTATTCAGATTCAAACAAACATGGAACAGAATATCTAGACTGGAGTTTAGGCACAAAGCAGAGAACGGTTGCTTCTCAATCGAGAATTTCAGCCAGTATGTACCTGTTACTTTAATTTCTAAGTTCGATGAAGGAAAATGTTATGATGAAACCTGCATAATGAAGAAGAGTCACTTGACAACCCTATTAAAACATAGCAATACGACTTGTATGTGTCCACGCCCGCCGTGCGCCGTGTACGAACACACACATTCGCATAATCTCGCGATGCACGCGCATTGTATAGCAAGTGTTGTCGCACGCACCGTTCACTACACAGTTGAAGCGTCACCTCAATGTTTAAAAAATGGCATCAAATAATAGACATTATAATTTATTAATACAAAAATCGAACAAAAAGAAAAAATCTTTCGATCTTACAAACTGTATTTGAATACCAATCTCCAGCAACCGCTTTACGAACTGAGTTACAAATCGAGTCCTATAGCATACAGACACAGATTCTAGTAGACATTTTTCTTTGTGTTTGATCTTTGTATTAATAAATAACAAACTACTGGAGTAATTTCACAAAAGTAAATTAATATCGTGGCAGTAAAATATCATACTATTCATTACAATCAATATTACAAATAGTAGCCGTGTTTATTATTGTCTTATCTATGGTGAACTATCATAATTATAATCACATTCTCATAGTCGAGATACCAACCCGCGATGCTGATGTAAAGATATCAATACGTAATTATTGCATTTAACAAAGTTTGTTTAAATAAAAATAAAATCGGCTTTATTTGACATGCAAAAGATGAAAAAAGTAAAAACAATAAATTCAAGATAAAATAATAAAAAAAGCATGTCAAAATCGTCCTTGACTTAGCATCTACTATGCTAATTTATGTAATTAGCCTTAGCTGTTATTCTGCCATGACCTGTCATAAAATTGGAACACCGCCATCAAAATATATATTTAGGTAAACAGAATCAAAATTAAAAAATTTGGCACTAAATAATAAACATTTGACACAACAGCCTCCGTAGTACGCCGCCTCGATAAAGCTATTATATCCACATTTATTTCTCAAAGTCGAGTGATAAACTGGCAATTTAAAATTTTATCACAATAGCTGACATGGCGAGCACAATTTTATGACATCACGAGCGCCGCGACTAATGACTGCAAAAGATTAACACAGTGCCAAACATGACTGCAAGGTCACAGCTGCTTTTAAAATATTTTGACAGTTCTGCATAGTAATTATATAGCCGTAAAAATTGAGCGCGACAAACGAGATGAAGAGAAATAATTAAAACAAACAAATTGAATTATACATAAATAATTGGAAAAAGGTAAGGACAACATTTTTAAAACAGTTCAATACATGAGAGTAATTAGGAATACGTAAAAAATGACTAACATAATGTAAATTATGTTTGTTTTATCGTTTTCGCGGCGACGATTAAAGGACAAAAATATGAAATTGCGTACATAGTTAATATACGCAATTTCATATCAATGTCCTTGTTCTTCAAAATGTGTGACAATAGTTCATTACCAAATAAGCAAACTTAGCTTTGTCAACTGAAATAAATATTGTCTCGGGGAGATTAATCACACATACACTGCCATGCTATGGCCACCTATCCAATTTGAGTAATAAATAATTTAAATTGCACTAACTCATGCTACTTTGTAATGCCAGCGTCCCGAGATTGCTTTTCAAACAGCCACAGCAAAACACATATGTTTAAAAGATAGTAGTGTTTGAAACGTTTCCATATAGCACGAGAGCAGCAATGAGGCGAACACCTTATTTTTTTAAATTATGTTTTCTAATCTGTACAACTAAAATATAATAATAATGTCACAAACCTACGCACCGAGCAAAGCGTAGGCATTCACGGAATGAACAGGCAGGATTTGCCCTACATGTCTTGTTATTACACTAACACTTTAATAAATAATATGTAACAATAGGATAACAATAAATTTAATAAATAACAACAATTAAATATATTAAAATATATCGAGTGCTTAGGTTTTCGCGATTGTGACACATAGGAACGCAAACTATTTTTCCGGATTTAAATCGCGTATATTTTGTTTTTTCAAACAAACCGACGTTTCGGGCCCTTTACAGGTCCCATGGTCACATGGTTGACTGAGGTGGTACAGTCTTCAACCAGTTATGTCTAATATTGATGCAAAGCACCCTATTTTTTCACTATAGTTACAATAGTTATTAATTAAATACCTTATTTTTAATTTTACAAAGAAAACATTCCAATTTACGCTATGTTAAGTTTTACAAATTATTTTATTGATTGGTTTGTTTGAAAAAACAAATATACGCGATTTAAATCCGGAAAAATAGTTTCATTTCCTATATTAAAATATGTTTCATTAATATTGTTAATTAAAGAGCGTGTGTGGAAGGACACGGCCGCGCATTGTCTACTATATTGCTTTTGCGTACTATGCAAGAGCAGTAGTTGGCTACGCAATGCGTAGCGCAATGCATAGCCAACTACCGTAAGCGTAGCGTACCTGGCGAAATAATATGGAGTGTCGAAGGCGCTGCCCGAAGTCTTCAGCAGATTCAGGAAAGCGCTGAGATTCCCGAAGGAGTTCCCCATTTACTATTATGTATCATTATTTGTCAAATTTATCCTTAATTAAATTTTTATTGAATTGATATTCAATTAAGTTTTGTGAAATTACTCCACTAGTTTGTTATAATTATTAATACAATTATTGAACACTCAGAAAATTGATTTGTATTAATAATTATAACAAACTAGTGGAGTAATTTCATAAAAAATAATTGAATATCAATTCAATAAAAATTTAATTAATACAGTGAATAGCGACATCTCTCGCCAGGACTGGTAGCTGTAAAGGTACTAACTGGGTGATAAATCTGAAATAGATTTCTCATAGATGACGCTACGACTAAAAAGTCGTTGAAAAATCAAATACAAAGACACGACGCAAGCACATAGAGAAATTCGTGAGGTCCGTTGGTTCGTTCCGTGGCTTAGTTGATATAGCGTCTGTCACGGTATGCAAGAAGACGTCGGTTCGAATCCGATCGGATCGAAGGAATTTTTTCTGAGTGTTTTTTCTGAGTGTTCGATCTTTGTATTAATAATTATAACAAATTTATCCTTTTTTTGTTTAACTTTATACTATTGTACTATATTTACACATTTTTTATTTGATTATATTAGTTTTTTTTTGCTTGTTGTGTGCATTATTATTACTCGTAACCAGTAAATAAATAGTTACATTTTAGTTAGACTTAAGTTAGATCAACGATGTTTGTTTTGTTGTAGACCTTTTGTTCAAAATTATGTTCCGACAGTGTCCGACACAGAACACAGGCGGAGACTGGAGCACTGTGCTGAGGCTTCGTTCTTTTCATCACCATAATATATATTTGTGTGTATATATGTTTGTGTGTATGTGTGTGTGTGCGCGCGTGTGTGCTTGATTAATAAAATCCTATTTCATTTCATTCTTTAATTTTCATTTTTAAGCATTTTCCGCCTTTGGTTATACATTAGACTTGCTTCTTTTTTACAAATATAGGGATAGCAGTAACTTAAATATTTTTACTTCAGGTGTAAAAAAACTGTTTCTAAAAAAAAAAGAAAAAATTAAGTTAGCCATTCGAGACAAAAATTTATTGTCGAATTTGAAGTCATGAAATCCAGTAGCGAGTTAGTAGGTACATTACATTAGAGATGGTTGAATAATGGAAGACCAAGGACCTCTAGCCAGTCTTGAGCCTAATAATGCATTCCTAGGGACGCCACAAACATATCGTAAAAAGAATCGTAAATTACAAATTTAATTACTTTTTTCTCAGCCTGAATATTTCTATTGTATTTTATGAGCATGAGGCGTATATACAATTCTGCACACGGACATAATGTGGTTACTTTTGCGACAGTTACATGAAACGTATTCAGTAAAATACATCACCGCAGAGACGATAACAAATATAATTTATTCAGGCAGGATAGCTCCCATAACTTTTCTACATAAGTTTTGTTCACTGTAACCCTCCTTATGGACCTCTTGGTTATACGGGAAGGCACAATAACCCGTCAAGCCAGCCCGCACAGGGACCTACTCAGTCAGATCCTAAACCCAGATCAGCCCGCATGCAGGGACTTATCCGGTTATCAGAAGGTTGAGGTTCCTTAGGTGCTTTCAGACAGGACAGAGGGGTTTTTTTATACGAGACAGATGATTTTATTATAAGCAGTAGAGCTCCTTGTTTGATTAGTGTAGAACTGTCACCTATTTCTGCCGGCAATCAGTAAAGTGATGAAATTTCAGGCACATGGGACTTTTTAACTTACATCTCTGGGTAGCTATGCGAATTGTGTATGATTTCGGTATTTGACTCGTTAGTAATCGTTAATCCTGTCATTCGAATGTTAAATTAGTAACCTACTAATATTCTTATTCGAATGATTTGAATGATCATTCATTACTAATTAGTAGTACTAATCCATAGATTCCATAGAGCATTTCTGCTCGTGATCATCCGGCCCTCTCTGATATATGATAAACACTGTAAATGTAACGGGGACAGGGATATTTTGTGGTATGGACATGATGAATGAGGTGTTTCGATATAATAATCATTGGACTCGTACACCCGAGTCGAATGATTGTGCTTGAATTCGACTTAGGCGAATGATTTGCGCATTCGAATGATTAGTATTAATTCAAAGTCGCGCATCGCTATCTCTGGGTGACAGGCGCAGTGTCAATGCCCCTCAGATCTTTGCGACTTAAAGCTCCGACCAGCACTGCGATGTGTAATAATTGCGTAAACCTCAGAAGTCAATAAATATTTTTTTTACGATACCAAGTGGCGCGATGAACAAGTCGTGCACATAGTGGTAAGGGAGTGCCTACATCAGTTGCAGTGCCACTCAGAGCTTTAAATCGCAAAGACCTGAGGGGCACTGCCACTGCACCCGTCACCCTGAGGCACAAGTTGACAAGTCCTCTAGCCGCTCACGCGATTCATGCGTCTCTGGAAGCATACCACACCTAGAGGTGCCGGTGATGATTTTATACCGATTTATCGGATATCGAAGTTATAACAGATAAAAGAACTAATACTAATTGCTACTTCGGTAACTACTCTAGCAAACCATAAAGTTTTTAATGCCTGAGTCTGTCATTTAAAAAAAATAAACAACTTCAAAAATACGTCACGACAATCGTGTGTGTTATTGTTTGGGCTGGTGATGTCGGTGTTTATTTATTGAAAACATACCGTAAGTTGCGTTTTTTAAGTTTACCCTGAATATAAATGTTTATAAACTATACTTTAAGGAGTAATTTCATGGTAAACATTAGAACCACTCAAACGGAATATTATCATATTTATCCAAGTACACCAAAAATGTCATTAGTGCTTTTTAAGTGCAGGATTTGCAGTGTATTACTGCATTTTATTTGAGATGTTTTTGTTGTAGTACGGAGGGTATTTATTTAGCAATGCAGAATAATAATTTTTATTTTTAAAAACTTGTATTTAAACTGAATCCTTTTCTAATTTGCGAAACCAAATAGCCGCCATTTTGCGGTAGGATGAGCGCATCGCGTGAGCGGATATGCCTATAATTTTCCCAGCACCCTTACTCTTCAAACCCGGAACGCAGCAACGCTCACTGGCCGGCAGAAATAGGTAAGATGGCAGTACTTCCCTGGACGAAGTTTTTCACAAGTTCTACTCCTGAAAAAAATATCGTATTTTTTTTAACATTTTGATTTGATTAATTAGATATGTCTAAATATGCAATAAAATATTAATGCCAACTTATTTTTTTGTTGTAACTCTTTATATTCTCTATGATGAATTTATTCTGCCCCATTTGTTACACCCTGCATATTTCACATTTACTGCTTTGCGGCAGAAAGTGGAGTATTCATAGTGACCTATTATAACGAGTTTTAGCAGTCTAAAATTGTTTAATTATCTATGTTAATAAATAGAGCATCTTAATATCGATGAAACACTCGAAAAGTTTATCATCGTAAACTTAACCCTCGTCTCATATGAAGTTTCTTGAATATTTCACAGAAATTTCCCGAACTACGTTAGGAAGCTTTAGGTTTAATCAAGCTATGAAATGCACGTCACTGTTGTTTAGGAAGCTCTCCCGCCGACGTAAAATATCACCACGTACGCTACACTGCATCCACTATATAAAACAAAGTAAATTATGTACTGAAAGGTACTTACAGCACTAGCATTTACATGAAGGATACAATATAGTAAATACGCTTTTTATACATTCTCGGACGTGAAGATGTCGTCTCAAATCCAGTCACACCTTATAGTCGGTTGTTCCTCTATTTCTATGCAATAAAATATAATGCAAGTACCCACTCTTTCCCCCTAGCTATGTCAACTGATAGCTCCGTTAATAGTCTCCCATAATCAAAATTCGGCCTGTGTAGCCTTCATTCGAGGGCACATCTTAATATCGCGATTCAGTGTTTGCACAAACTGGGACAATGCCATCTATTGAATTTTGATAGAACTACAATGATCTTGTTTTAGAACAAATAATTACATTTAAAAATATGTAGATAGTATACGATAATGATATTATACTTGTGGCAATGATATAACACTTGTGTTAATATGGGATGTATAATAAATTAACAATTAAATGTTGCGTCATCACTCAAATTATTACGATAGTAATAAGCAGGTCTCCGTCACTCGCTCAAGGTTACGCGATAAGTGCCTACCGCTGAGTGCGCCGACGTCGGCGCCATCGCTCATACAAGTCTTTCATTTATGAGCATTCGGTTCCGCACGACTGCAGACGCTGGGCAACGTTATTTTCACTTCCCTGAGCACGTGCTTAGGTTCCTTTTTTTTGTAGTGAGTGCCTTGTGTCATTAGTCAGATTTAGTAGGCTTTTATAGCGTAGATATTTTCGATTTTGTATGAGATTGATGTATCTGTTACGTAGTAACTATTAGTAATCTGCGGTAATAGTGGGATATAAAAATGACCAATCGTTGTAAGCGAGTTCATAATGGGTTAAGAGCCTTCGCTTGCAGTCAAGGTCATCAGTGCCGGACTACAAATGCCTGTCGATAAAAACGAGTTCATTCTTCGGCCTTGGCATGATATTGGAGTGCACGAAAGCAGCCTCCTTGCACGACGTATCATTCTTTTCCTGTACCCTGGGCAACGATCGTCGAGTACTTTACGCCGATTGGTAAATCCTTTCACCACGATGGCAGCATTAGCGTATGCCATCGATACGATAAGAAGAAGAAGAAGATTCTTCGGCCGAGCATCGAACAATCAAATAACTCCTGAGAATGCTTCGTAGAGAGATGAAGCACGTATCGGGTATATTTTTGGTGGTGGTTTTTGTGACTGTAATTGCGCTTGTGTTATTTATTTTATGCGATGGAAAGATGGGAAAATCAACTGTATGGAAAAAATACTTAAAGCAAGGACATCTATTTTTGACAATTAACCCTTTCCTGGGTTCTGATTAAAAAACTAATATATTTCGGACTTTTTTACTTACAAAATGATCATACTTGAACATAATTATAACTTTTTTAAGAAAAAGAGCGTCTTCAAAAGTTTGTGGAATTACATATATTTGCCAAGTTCTATTGAAATCCAATTAATTCATCCACTAATTTGTCACCGTTAGAGGTTGAATATGTTATTCAAATTTTAATCTTTTTTGTTGGAAAGGGGGTACCTCAGTAGATTTCTTTCCAATAAAAAGATTCATTAAAATCAGTTCACAAATATCGGAATAATCGCGAAACGTACACACAAAAAAAGTTTTCAGTTTTAAGTTGTTAAAAATAGATTTGTTTCACTTTGTAATAAAGTAGAAATATTTCACATGAATCGACGTCAGCGCTTTGGAGTATCGTGCCAAGAAGCTAGGCAACGATTCCCCGTTGGATAGCTAAACTGATTCTTTGGCGAGTAGCTGCCAGCCTTCTGGTTACCGCAGGCTTCAACTTCAACTCCTTAGCGAGAAGTTTCACCTTGGCCCTCAGAGACGAGAACTGAAGACATACTGTGTTCGTGGTATTGAATGTGAAGATATTATACAACAATATCAGAAAATGGAAATATAGCTAGTGAGTAGCGGGGTTTGGTTCTGACGACAGATCCGGCGATCCGGCGTTCGGAAGAAATGTGATTTTAACAATTATAGGGTTTCAGTTAAAAACCAAAAATTTGAATTAGCAGGTTAATTTAAAGAGGAATATCTCGATTTCAAAATGATATGAAAAATTAGAAATTTTATTCTTAAACAATTCGTTTACATTTTTTTTAACATGTTTTCAGAATTTTATACGATCGAGTAAAGTGCATCTAATTGTGTAACGAATTAACACATTCTTTACACAATATCCTTAGGTGAATTGTATATTTTTTATAAAACCATTATTTCATAGCAAATACCTAAACAATTTGATCTAGCAAAACAGTTTTTCCCGCTTCTTCTCCCGTGACTCGCTTTAAAAGCTTTTACTTTTGTTCTTTGCGAGTTTATTTAGCTAGATATATATAAAACACGACCGACCTTTTCGTTTTGTTGCATCGATAAAAATCAAGAAAGCTCAAAAGAAATCTTTTTCTTTGAAACCTTTTTCTAATATGTTTTCCTTGGCTCGAGAGGTCAAGGTGCCAAACCAGTGCCTTTTAGATTTCTTTACAATAACGTTCCAGAAATGAAATGAAAATGGTTTATTTGTAAGGAAACACGGTATTGGTGATGGTAATAAGTGCATAATACTTGATCTCTTAAGTACAAGTGTGTTGCGCCATATCTGACATGCAAAATTTTACAATATTATATCATAGGAGTCGTTCTAATAAACACTTAAAATATTATTCTATTATCTACCTTTATTATTTTATGTCACTTTTTGTCATTATTTATGTCAACTGTGATATAAAGTTTAATTTGCAATATTTAATGTATTCTGATCTAAGTAAACTGTAAAAATAATTATCTAATAGTATTTTATACATATAATTTTTAAATTCCCTTTGAAGCATTTGTTTTACATAGTCAGGTGTTAAATTAAACAATTATATGGACATTTTATAACTAATTCTTACGAAACATGTAGTTTTACTAGAAGCGCCAGTCAAGTGATTTGGAAACCTGGATAAATATGAGTACTGTTTTTGTTCGAACATTTTTAGATTGACTTGAATTGACAAATATACATACCTCAAGAATGTACATGAAGGGTAGGGTGAGTAGCCTGAGTTGCTCGAATAAAGGTCTACATGATTCGAAGGGTCCGGATTGAAATCCTACGTCCTATATTTCCATATACTAAGAGTGTTTTTACACAATGTTACGCGTTTACTCCGGCTATTTGTGAACCGATGTCAATGATTCTTTTTTTGGAAAGAGGATATCTCTGTATTGGTCTCATTTAAATTTTAAGAAAATACTCCCACATTTAAGTTTCTCAAAAAAGGGGTTGAATTTGGTTTCGCGTTCTTTCTGGTAACCGATTTAAATAAAACTTGGCAAATAGATGTTGTTCCACGAACTTTTAAGGTCGTTTTTTTACTCTGTACTGAGATTATTATATGTCACTATCCCCCTTATTACTGTCGTTAAAATAACGTTCCGCGCCGTGTGTAGTCGTGCGGAACCGAATGCTCATAAATAAAAAACTTGTACGAGCGCTAGCGCCGACGTCGGCGCACTCAGCGGTAGGCACATAACGCGTAACCTTGAACGAGTAACGCAGTTCTGCTATTACTATCGTTATAATTTGATAATACCCGCAATAACAGTGATGACGCAACATTCAATTGGACATAGTTATGCAAACAAGAACCATGTGGGTTGGTTCCTCGCGTGAAATTAAGTTATGTATTTAGGTAGAACACCAGATGTGTCCTTTACCCGCTCACAGAAGATCCTGGCAATATACCAAGCTAAAACGGAGAAAATAAAAGTCCTTCAGGGTACCAACCCTAAATAAGTAGAAATAAGTTGAATAGCTAAAAAGAAGCATGCTGCTTAACTTCATAATATAATGTATTTTTTAAAATATGCTAAATGGATCCATGTCACATGTACTGAAGTACTGTAGATCTTTAGCGTTTTCATTACGCAATCTAGAATATGGGTCTCGTTAACTTAATAAAAAGATACATAATGTTTTATATTTATTGTTAGATAATATAATAAGTCCCCTATATCATTCTCAATGCTATAGATAACTCACGTTGTTTGTTTCAAATAACTTACCTATTTATTTCTTCACACTGTTTTTACAAAAATCTAATTATCTCGAAAGTGACTTTTTGGGTTGGTTCTAGTTTGCATAAATATGTCCAATTGTTAATTTATTATACACATACTATCTACATATTGTTACATGTAATTATTTGTTCTATAACAAGATCATTGTAGTTCTATCAAAATTCAATAGATGGCATTGTCCCAGCACGCGATTATATGAACTTAATTTTTTTATGAATTGCAATTACATGTATTGAAAATAAATTCTAAGGATGCACGAAAGGATGGAGGCTCCTAGGCATCGTATTCCTAGTACGCCTGGTGCAACAATGGGCAAGTACGTAGTAGTTACACCAATTGGCAAATGGTAGCTACTTGTGGCGTGACCAGCGAGGTTAAGCTCTGAACCGTGTTAATATAGTGTATACCATCGACATGATACGAACAAAATTCTTGGATTCTTTACAGGTAGCACTCTCTAAACTAATAACTTCACACTATACGCTTAGCTATGGAGCTAGTGTAGCGAAGGCGAAATTGAGCTTGAAAATACTATTTAATAATATCAGCGACAAAGCCCACTTCGGGACCTTTACGGTGGTCGTCATTTTCCTGATAGCCTTGTAGATAAACAATCCCCTTTTCTGCAGTACGGTCGAGTTTTTTTCTTGGACACAAAGAAAATTGACAAGCATATCGAGTATATAAATTTCCCTTAAATTTTTAAAAGCTAAGATCTACACTATAATCAGATACAGGTGAATTATTATCTTAGGGTCGTATTCTAGAACTCTACTCAATGCTCAAGTCAGGATTGCACTGGAAACACAAGCACTGGAAATACGACCCTAATGGCAGGGACTTGAGTATGATTTCGAGTGCTTTAAACCATACTCAAATCCTGACTTGAGCATTGAGTAGAGTTCTAGAATACGACCCTGAGTGTCCTTTTAAATTTTTATTATATTTTAATTATTGCTTTTGCTCAGAGGGCAAAGACCTTTCGTTGGTCCAAATGAACAGGGTATTATCTCAAAAACACAGGTTTTTCAGGTTTTTTTCTTCTCATTTTAGTCGCTATTGTTAATAACTTCTCCTCACGTATATATGTATTTAAATTTTTTATTCTTATTCAGTTCTGTAGTTTTGACAAATTCCTGAAATTGTTCAGAGCGGTCTATTACCCTTTTGCACATACAAATATTAGTGTTTCTGAGTTTTAACTCAACTATTCACGCTTAATACTTTTATATGAAAGAAGTAATAATATTAAAGAAACTTTGAGCAACATAGTAGTATCTATAGATTATCATGATAATTCAATGAGAAAACATTCCGAAAAAGGTATTATTACCTTGAAATAAATAATTTTATTCGTTTTAGAAATATTATTCATGTGTAATACTGAATACGACTATGTTGCTCAATGGCGGGGCCAAAACGTGCATAAAGTTCAGAGATACTATCCTGCACCATTTCACGTCCGACCTTCAAAGGGTTGTAACCCTAACAAGCCGTGACCAGGTACACGGCAGTAAAACAGAAAACTTCACGTCCACAAATTTATTTGAAGTCGCTTAAGGAGAAGAACAGGTAAAAAAGGAAAACTGCAACAATAAAAGGTGTATAAAAAAACAGGTACATTATTACAAAACTCTCACTTAACTTAATGGATATTAAGTAGACACTTACCCCAAAAGGGCCGAGTTATACTGAATTACAGATACCTATTCATAGGTACATGATAAAGGCTGTAGTGGTTATAAATTTATAAAAAATAGGTACATGGTTTAGGTTAGTAATGATTATAAACTTAGTAAAGGAATCAAAATTAGACGCGACTGAATTTTAACAGCTCCAAACACTGCCGCAATCAAGCAGGAAGTGACAATGGAACGAAACAAAATCAGAATGCGAGGCAAAATAACTATGGAACAATTCAAAATTTAAATTTAAACACGAGTGGCCACGAACCGGAGAAAGGCGATAAAAGGGTGGAATGACGATGTAAGAAGGTCACACCGTCTCAACCTTGTTCATTAGATACATCTCGATTTTTTAATAGGACTGCATTTTAAGGAAAAAGTCCAAATTTTTGAGTTGATACCCTGTTCGTCCAAAGCAACGCTTTGTGGCTTGCAACTTTTGAAAACCGTAAAAAGGAGGAAACTGCAGTAATTCGAGCACATCACGAATTTACAATTCTGCAAGGAAATTCCATGGCTGGAGAAGACGTAGCCGTAGAAAAACCACATGGCTCCAAAATCGTGCGGATTGATTCGACATGAGTACCACAGAATTGCCCTGAGCAACTTCACGTACCCAAGTACCATATAATGATAGTCGATCTCCTGTAGGAGATGGCACACCAAGAAGTAAAAAGCTTTTGCTCAGGTGTGTGTATTACGTTTGATGGTTTCTTAGTTATCAAATTTTGTATCAATTTAAAGAATTTTGTAAAAGATAAAAACAAGTGAAAATCTGAAAGAGCTATATTGGGCAAATAGAGTGTATGAGGTATAACTTCCCAGTCTAATGTCAATATTTTCTGAATGCTTTGTAAAGATACGTGTAGTTGGGCATTATCGTGACGACATACAACACTTTTACGATTCCAGTTGCGATAATTTTTCATAAATTTTAAACTTAAAACTTTGCCGCCTATTGTTAAAATGCTGCCTAAAATAATATTTTTTTAAAGTGACCATAGACTATATGATTATACAACGTTTTAAAAGAAGATTGTTAACAGTTGGCTAGTATCGAACAGCATGAACTTTTTGGCCAACTCATTGTATTGTAATAATATGAGGGATATAGATTTCTCAGACGAGACATGCAAGCAGGACAGGAAAGCTCAAGTAAACAATCAATAAACTCACGACAAACTTAGCACCTGCTACGAGAGAGTAGCTTCTCGATGAATATTGACTTATAAATTGTGAATTTTCCTACCAGCCTGTAACTGGGTCACCGTGGGTTTACCGGTCACCGTTGACTAAGATGGTATTAGCCATCATCCGGGTAGAAACAAAATCCAAGTCGACCATCCTTGTCCTGATTGATCGAGAATAGGAATAAGCAACAAGACAACATTATGACTATTCGAAATTTACCGCTTAACTGGAGCGACCCTTATCTCTCACCGCGCCACCGGCGCCGCCCGTGCCGCTGCGTTGAGATCAGCATAAGCCTCAACTCACACTGGTGCATCGAGTCGAAGCATCGCGTCGCGTCCTGTTTTGTATCTCTGACGCGTCACAGCGTGCAAGTAACGCACGCCGACGCGCGAAGGCGCGTGATTCGATATTTGCATAATACAAATTTGTACCTTAATAGTGGGAAATAGAGATGAATATGCTATAGGCGAAAAACATGACGTGTCGCAACGCTTCAACTCTGCGCTGAGTTGAGCCTAATGTAAACATTTTGTTCGAGTCATGCAAGCCACCGTCCGCACCGCTCGTTGTTGTCCAGTTTGTAGCCTAAAAGGGACTACACAACTTTGGGCAACCTCAAGGTGCAGTTGTACGAATTCTCTAGCTTTCTTGTGAAATTGCGTTCGTTCTCGCGCAAGGAGGCGACATCAACGCTTCCGCGGTAATGTACAATAAACCTAACGGTTTTTTTTCTTTATCCGCTCACGCGATACATGCAGCCGTAGACGCATACCACACCTAGAGGTGCCGGTGATGATTTTATACCAATTTATCGGATATCGAAGTTATAACAGGTAAAAGAACTAATATTAATAGCTATTTCGGTAACTAATCTAGCAAACCATAAAGTTTTTAATGCCTGGGTCTGTCATTTAAAAAAAATAAACAACTTCAAAAATATGTCACGATAATCGTTTTGCGGTAGGAGGAGCGCATCGCCTGAGCGGTTAAAACGAAATTTCCACGTAAACGAATTTATTTATTATGCGTTCAATCATTTACTCTGATTCGTCAAGAAACTCTAATTAGCTTTGTTTTGCATCGACTGTTGGGAAGAAAAAGAAATAAGGAAAATTAATCTCAAACTTTCGTTCCTCATTAATATCTTTATGAGTGCAAAATTTCTTCCTAAGTATTTGTATTCTGTTGCTAATAGTCCCCCATTGTCTCAATTTGTACGAAGATTAATATAGTTAGCTCAGTAAATTTGTGGAGTGGATGGTGGGTTACGTAGATATAGATAAATTGGATGCGTCAACACCTGGGTAAATGTTTGCGAGAGCCAAATGGCGCTTTCATTGGGAATCATCGTTATTTACAGACCGAACTGAGTTAGTGCTGTGTACATAATCTTTCCGAAGTCTGTGCCATCCACCATGATCTTGCGAAAATCTCACCCGTCTACGGCTTCCGACATTGACGATGTGATCTGTCTACACAAACATACTTTGGCTATTTGGTGTCACCTGTACTTAATGTTTGTTGTAAATATCGGCTTGATTTTTACATAAAAAAATTCCATATGCAAATTTTATACACACACACACACAGCTGTAAAGTCTAATTTTAACTATCCATGTTTGATAGTTTTATTTTACTTTTTTGCATTTTTTTCACAATGTGTGATTCAATGGATGTTTAAGGCGTTCACATATCGAATTAGCTTTTACTATTTTAAAATATACGTGTACTACGAAGATGCTGAAATCGAAGTATGCTATTAACACAATATATATGGAATGTGATAAGACCCATGTCACTGAAATATAAACGAAATGCAAAACTCATTCTCTTCATTATTCAAGCACTCGTAATTTATGTTTTATGAATCTAGTGACATATGCAACACCAGACTTGCCACATCTAGTGTTCCACCGCACACTTTAGACCTTTGTTATGAGGCCTATCAATCTTGTACGTCACTTGCACGTCTGGACGGTTTTCAAACAATTATGCTTACTTAAGTACATGTTAAGTCGCTTTCAAGTATGAACTCGAGTGTTTCTGAACAACCCGACTAAGTAGGGAAGTTTCGGCGGAAGGCTCTAAATTTTAAACTAGGCTTATTGTTGGTTAAAATTTTGTTGATGTAGGTTATAAACATAAAAGACGTGACCCAACCAATAATCTTCTCCAATAATGTATGAATGAAATACTTTTGATTGTTCATTAAAATTATTTATTTATTTATTTAATAGTTTATTGTACAGGAAAAATACAACAAGTCACAAAGAATACAAGCGAAATTAAAAACAAAAGGTTCTGCTTATTTCTAATAGAAATTTCTTCCTGCAGACCTAAATACAGGACACTATAACTAAAAGAACGGGCATATGTGCACAACAAAACAAGAAAAAAAATAATATAAAAATATTAAATTGTTATAAATTATATAAATACTTAGATAAATACATATTTTATAATATAATACCTAAGATATGGATGGAATAGTAGATAAATAATGCTCCTTAACTCTCACTTTAAAAATAGCTAACGATTTACTTTCGTGAACAGTAATAGGAAGTGCATTCCAAAGTCTGACCGCATGAACAGTGAAGGAGTGAGAATAGAAACCGGAATTGAAGCATGGAAAAGATAACTGGGACCTAACAAGAGAGCGACAGGGTTTATCCTGGGACCTAAGGAAGCTGAAACGCTCTTTCAGGTACCCGGGAGACACAGGGTTATGTAAAATATTGTAAAGAATGGAGACAATATGCAAATTCCTGCGGAGACGGATGGGAAGCCATTTGAGCTGACTGCGGAAATGTGAAATTCGGTCATATTTACGAAGCCCAAAGATGAACCTTATACATAGGTTTTGCAGTCGTTCAAGCTTATTTAGCAGTTCTTCAGTAGCATCCAAATAGCAGGAATCAGCATAGTCTAAGAAGGGCAAAATAAGTGTTTGGACTAAACATATCTTGGTTTTTAAAGGTAAATCGTTTTGGAGGCGCTTAAGTGAGTGCAAGGAGAAATGGACTTTACGACTGACTTCATTAATATGTGGAGTCCAGACCAAATTACAATCTAAAAGCAAGCCAAGATTAGTTGCAGTAGAAGCATAAGCAATAGGCGTGGAATTATACGCTATAGGTGGGACAGAATCTAGATGCAATTATTTTTTAAATTATTATATCAATACAGAACAGGAACGTAAGCGTAACAGAATAAGAGCTATGCCACACGGGCGCTGCTGCCGGTGCGTTGTGTGGTCGTCGCAACACTATGATTGCAACGCACCGAGTGCCACACAAGAAATGCGGTATCGCAACGTAACGCTCCTAAAGCGCAATGCACCGGCAGCACCTGTGTGGCAACGCTATAGGGTTTAACAGGTGATGTTATTGCTAAATAGCATTTTTTTCCCGGCGCCCTTAGAGTAGCGATAAAAGAGCTATTTTATTTGATATAATCGTATTAACGAAAATACTACAACACATTGTAGAATATACTTACGTAGATAATTAACCTTTTAAAATCCTTCGTACTTCTAAATCTCTTTTAAAAAGACGTAACAAAATTAGCTGTTGTAAACAATATAATTGCATCATTTATTTTACCGGCGTCTGTTTGCCAAACCCCGCAGTCTCGGTTTGAAGCATTATTTTGTCTTTTTATCATTTATAATAACAATAATTATAATTGCTTAAAATTCGAGCCTAGATTTTAGGAGGTGAGGTGTGGGGGGCCGCTACTTGTGTCCCGCTATCCGCGCGCTTAACATTAATATAAGAAGAAATGTAATAGAAAATTTGACAAGGATCCGACGATGACAAGCGCCCGATGGCGACTGACGGGGCAGCAGCGGAGTGGCGTATCGTTAAACCGGTGGGCAATTTTCAAGTTTTGGGATAAATGTGAATGTAATAACAGTAGGGGCTTCAGTTGAAAACCAAAAGCTAACATGTTCTCTGTAGAGAGAAATATCTCTATATAAAAATTATGTGCAAAGTTAGGTATTTTATTTTTAAATAATTCGTTTTAGACTTTTATTTGAGCCTATTTTCAGGATATAAAATCCTGAAAATGATCGGGTAAAGTACATTACACACAATTAGCATATTCTTTAGACAATATCCTTAGGTGTATCCTATAGTTTTCATAAGAAAAATATTTATTTAATACTAAATACTTAAATCATTTGATCTTGCAAAACAGTTTTTCGTTTTTCCCCCTTCTCCTCCGATGACTCGCCTTAGTGCCATATGCTAAACTTCAAAAGATTTGTGTCGCCAATCACGCGATAATTAATCATTTGGTGAATAAACGAACTTACCCATCTTTTGTATTGTGGTAACACTGCTTTGCCTTTGCATGTGTGGTTGCTTTAACCTGTTATTTTGACACTATCGAGACGGAAGTAACGTCAGCGGCAATGGCGGAAACCAAGTGCACTTCAGTTTGGTTAAAACAGAAGATACGGCTGTGTTCGTCAGGATGTGCTTTTTCTGATGGTGTTAAGTGAAGGTCATTGCACCTTGTGATTGTTTTTTTTTTAAACTTATTCATTATTAAAAGACTTTTTGGAGTACAATATCACTCAAATACAACTTTATTCAATATAGGTTTGTATTAATACGTTTTTTAGATCGTTACATTGTGAATTTTGGTAGGGTTCGTAAATTTTCTTCCGCGCGACCTGTAGTTTTTTCACGCCATTTTCGCAAATTTTCCGCGAATTCCGCCACTAACCGCGATTGTGTTTAATTTATTTTAAGAATGGTTAAAAATATTTTCATATGATTCTAGTGTTAATCGATAGGTTTTTAAATGCTCGACACGTTTAAATATGTTTTGTTTCTTAATAAAATGAATATACAAAGTGGTTAGAGTAAAATCATAGAGTTAATTTAGAGTACTCGGAAGTTAGCAAATAAAGTCGTCGTATTACAATCATAACTGTAGTCTAAACAAAAGCTACTTAAGTGCTTTTATCGCACATGATTATTTTTTTACCGTAGCTTAATTGGTTCTCGAGTTTCAAGTGTTTATTTTACGCGCCTTATCGCGGCTCCTAATGAAAACAATAAAAAACGGTGAACGTGGAATGATGACGTAAGCTCGCGCCAGAGCGTACAAGTGGATAAGACAACCAACTGGTAAGTTTCTCTATGTACTGTGTATTGTTTATGCATAGACACGGTGGAAAGACATGGCTTATGACTGACTGGGTGCCTATCGTTGGCATCAATCGGGTCGGTAGTAGCTGGCAGGTACGCTTGCACCGCGATTACAAGCTATCGAGGCTTAAATGCTGTTGGGCAATGGTGGGACTAAAGGGGAGGCTGGAGGTCCACTCGGGGCACCTCTCAAGGTGTCGCACCCCAGTTCACAGACGAGATGTGCTGGGGGTTTATACGCGACATACGAGGCACACATCTACGCTGCCGTGCTTGTGATATATACAGTAAGTGACGTGGAGACACTTTC
>NW_020653871.1:0-15215 GCF_003589595.1 Hyposmocoma kahamanoa
TGAGCAAACGTGGGGGTGGTTTATCTTCTTCTCTCCAAATATTAATAACTTTGAGATATTGGGGTCGTAACCAGGTGTGTACCTTGCTACTTACTTATTTCACCTTACAATTTCAAGTGGTTGTTTTATTTCAAAATCTAACTGAAATACAAAACTAAAATACAAACTATCTCTTATCAAAATGCGCGATAAACACGCACGACTACGCGGATTGAATTACACCCACTTTCCGTTAACCGACTGCAATAAAACTTGGCAAATAGATGTAATCCCACGAACTTTTGAGGTCGTTTTATTTTATAAAAAAGTTACAATTATATTTCTGGCATATACCGCGGTATTTTGTTGTTCAGTCAATTCATTTTAATAGAACACAAGTGTCGTCGCCGGCAATCGTAATTCCGTATCTGGCCGAGATAATCTCTATGCATTGAAATGAAGTGAATACTGTAAATTATGTCTTTTGTGAAATTGTTCTTTAAGATCACCATCAACTTGATCGCCATCCCTATTTTTCTTAGATAAGTATCATATAGGTATATAGAAACTATATGGGGTACTTACAGGATACTTGATAACATTTTTTACGTATACCTATACAGTAATTTTTTGTGAGAAATATGACGTATATTCGTTACGGTCGAAAATTCTTCCGAAACGTTTTGTGTTTTGAATTGTTTTGAATAGTGATACCGTTGATGTCTCTTACAGCAAAATTTGTTGAAAAATCACCGTGTGGCAGCGTTGATGTCCTTTATACGGTCAAGAGCGAAAATGAGTCGTTCAATTTCCCTGTCTACATTGTTAAGCCTGGGCGCCTTGGATATTTGTTGACTTCACCAAAATAATAGCTTATTTGTAACATTGACACCCACATCAGTTGACGGATGGATAAACCTATCGTAATGTTGTTGTTGTCTTTTACTCTTACAAATAACAATTAAATAGTAAATCATACGTATTTGTTATTGTATCTCCAACAATAACGATTTGTAGCAGTACCTAGAGCTCCCTGTGAAAGAGTTGAGCCAGGGAAGTAGTAAACTGCTTTCAATTGTATTTTTGTTTGTGGTTTTTTTGTTTGTTTACTGTATCTGTATCTGTGTAATTTACCAATCTAACCATTGACTTACAAATAAATGGACGACGGGTCTAATACAAAAACCATGAAAAAAATGTCCCAAGTCAACCTATTCGAAATTTAAATTGTAATGTCATCGCAGTATCGCGCTGTCAGTCGAACAAATGAAGACTAAAGCGGAGTTTGGCGCTCTGTATACGATTTTAGCGCCTTACAATTGCGGACACTTTTTAGCGCGAACCCGACGTCCATGTAATTGTAAGTCAATGAATCTAACGAAATAATCTGACCGTATAGAATCTGACTTTGAAGTAAAAAGACTAAGAAATGCACTGACTTACAATTATATGGACGTCGGGTCCGCGCTAAAAAGTGTCCGAACTTATACGGCGTTAAAATCATATACAGAGCGTCATTCACGAAAGCGTGAAGAAACGAAGACTAAAGAGTCTTCGTTTGTTCGACTGACAGCGAAGCAAGCAAAATTAGACAGTACTGCTATGACATTACAATTTAAATTCAACGGTTTAGCTTTTTCATATTCCATTACATGTCACTACGCTTAAATAGGTTGACTTGGGACATTTTTTTCGTGGTTTTTGTATTAGACCCGTCGTCCATTTATTTGTAAGTCAATGAAGAAATGATACTATTTTCATTCGAATCTCGATCATGTATATTTGTTTTATTAAACAAAACCCTTTTTGCAATTTACTTTTGTTTTTACTCTGTATTTTTGTTTTCTTTTCAGTTTTTTTTCTATAGCGTCATTTGTTTTAACCCAATACATGTAGTTTCTATTTCTTTCAATTAATTTGTCAAACCAAGTGTTGAGATGATGAGTGCGAAAAATAAATTGCTTATCTAGTTATTAATTGCGCTCCCGTTACAGAATATTAAACCAGTATTCGAGATTCGAGTTGGACTACATTTTAGTTGGTAGAGCTCCATCATTATCGGTACACATTCTCGAATAGATGTCGCGGCGATTGCATAATGAAAACACTTTAAACGCTAAGTCAACATTCTGGATTGGCCCTGATGAGATCGAGATAAGGCTAACGATCGTGTAAACGTGCCAAGGAAGTGGGTCGAGAAAAATAGATTAGAAATTAAATTATAACTAATTGCATTGACGGAAACCATGGTTTTGAGGTAACAGGATTTTTTTCATTTTTCCGTCTGATTATTCACCTGCATCTTATTCGTCCGCGGTCACGAGCACGGCAATCTTGACACTTTAGAGTACGGTTCGACATTCAAAGTGTCACTTGACGTTCTTTACAGTGCTAAATTCAGAGTTTAAATTATAAAAATATTTATTTTATTTGATAATAGCCCCCTTTACGCGGTCACTCACTCTAAGGGTCGTATTCCAGAACTGTACTCAAGGCTCAAGTCAGGATTTGAGCAGACTTGAGTATGATTTCAAACACTGGAAATACGACTCTAACGGCAAGGACTTGAGTATGATTTCTAGTGCTTTGAATCATACTCAAGTCCTGACTTGAGCATTGAGTAGAGTTCTAGAATACGACCCTACGTCAGTCAAAGCCACCACGCGCAATCGTGTGCGATTTCTCGTGTTCTTTTTTGTTACAATTCTTCCTCTTTTCCTTCCAACGTTTTTACACGCGCGTTCAATCGCGCAGGATTTCAAAATCACGCGCGAAAGGGTGCCTGTGTAAAGCCCGTACACTATTGGATAATTGTTCGTGCTGAATACCGATAAAATGACAAGCAGTGAGAAAACTAATAAACACGAAGAAAAATCAACCGTGACCTGTAAAGAGCCCAAACGGTCGGTTTGTTTGAAACAACAAATATACGCGATTTGAATCCGGAAAAATAGTTTCATTTCCTACGAAGAAAAATCGATTTTGGTTTGTGACTTCTTTGAGATTAATATTTGACACGATTGGATACGTTTGTGATCAAACAAACACATGACACGACATTGCTAGCTGTAACAATTTGTCGTTCCAATAAATTTTATAAATACCAACGTAATTATCAAATGATAATTAATATCAATGTTAATTATCACTCCGAACCCTGACCAAACGGGAAAAGTTCACACAGTTCAATTTAAACGTTTTGCTTCATTTGTTACAATTTGATTAACTTTATAACATAACTTTATAGATTTGTAATATTTTTATAAGATAATCTCTATTTATACCGAGAATGTACATAACACCGAGTGTAGCGAACTTTGTGAATGTATTAACAGTGCTAGAGATGAGTGAACAAGACCAGACAAGTCCATTACTTACAGAGTTTATTGCATAATGTTAGTTATTTATAAAAGTAGGAAGACAACAGCAAGCAATAACAACGAGAAAATAGCAAAAACTAATTTAATTATTTTCAGCGTCCATTTCGTACAAGCTTTTGTATCAGTTGATAATAATATTTGGGTTCATCACGGGTGGATGTTCAGTTCAATTTAGTAAAATTTGTAGATATGATCGGAAAAAAAATGCTTAGTTCCGTTTAGTCACCTTATTAGCACTACCTCATTCTCAGACTAGAGAGTCTTCGCTACCTAATTTCCGTGGCCGTTTTTATTATTTATATATTCGATTTTTTTACCGTGCAATATTATTTAATAATTACACGATAATATACTTGAATATTTACATAATAAAAATTGCCACGGAAATTACGTAGTGAACACTAATCTGAGATAGACCGACTATAGGAAATTCACGTGCTGAATTTGTGAATTTGAAAATGTTTTTTGTAATGTTAATCCGGTCAGGTCAAAGGAATTTTTCATAGTGTTCGACGTTGACTTACAAACAAATGGACGACGGGTCTAATACAAAAACCACGAAAAAAATGTCCCAAGTCAACCTATTTAAACCTAGTGACATGTCAAGGAATACGAAAAAGCTAAAACGTTGAATTTAAATTGTAATGTCATTGCAGTACTGTCTAATTTTGCTTGCTTCGCTGTCAGTCGAACAAACGAAGACTAAAGCGTGAATGACGCTCTGTATACGATTTTAACGCCCTACAAGTTCGGACACTTTTTAGCGCGGACCCGACGTCCGTATAATTGTAAATCAATGGTGTTCAATCTTTGTATTACTAATTAATTAACCGTATTGAGTGATCTTAATAAACAAAGGCCATGTAGGAATCGCATTACGCCCACAAGGCAGATGAATCTTAGAGCGCAGCTCTTCCTCGTTCGATGTTGTACTTTCAACTAATCCAATACATTATGTTGTCTTTATTTGCAAAATCATTACGATAATAAAGTTTTTTTTATAATTTCAAGTGACGGGACAAACAAGTCGTGTGCCTGATTGCAGTGCCACTCAGAGCTTTAAGTCACAAAGATCTGAGGGGCACTGCCACTGCGCCCGTCACCCTGAGACAGTTGACAAGTCCCATGTGCCTGTAATTTCACCAGCACCCTTAACCCTTTAAAACCGGAACGCAGCAACGCTACCATGTGACGGTGTGAACTCCTTACATAGTCATCCCACCTTTTTATTTAAATTCCTAATTTAATCTCACAGTCGTATTTAAATTCAAATTTTGATTTTTTCCATACTTTTGCCTCACTTTCGATTTTGTTTCTCTCCCTGCTCGACCGCGATAGCGGACGGAGCGACTTAAATTCGATCGTCTTATTTTTAATTCTTTTCTAGTTATAATCATATTAATATAATAAAAATCATGTATCATTCTTGATAAGTGCATAACAGTCTACTCTTAACTCAGCCCGTTTAGGGGTAAGTGTCTACTGTTCAATATCAACAAGGAGTGTTTTTATATCAATGTACCTGTTTGTGGGTCGGAAGTTTCTCGTTTTACTGTCGTGAACCTGGTCACGGCTTGTTAGGGTTTCAACCCTTTCAAACATTACTGCTTGGCGGCAGAAATAGGCAAGATGGCAGTACTTGCCTGAACGAACTCTTTCAAAGAAAGAAAACTGCTTTGACTGCTGCTGCTTTTGACTGTTTATTGCACAAGCACAGACACGCATATAAACAAAACATCAGGGGAACAACAATAATAATAACAACACAAAATTAATCTCTAGGTGACAATCTAAAATAAATAATGATATAATAATTATAATAAAAGAATAAAAAAACAATTAATACCGATTACTGAATTAAAACAATTGATAATGGAGTACCTAATTTCACAAGGATCTCTGCTGTTACTAAACTGCTGTCTACAAGAGCATGGAACTTGTCAATTTTATCTCAAAGTGACCCATCACATCTCTGCTCCCAATCAGTGTGCCCCTCTGATCAACACCTGCAACTATAACGGATAGGCGTGTCGCATACCACAAGTCACTGTCACTGAATCAGTAGATTTTCAGGTTATTTTGATAGCTTGTTAGGGAATCATCTCACTCATTAATGCCGAATCGGCTTGAGTCAGTCGAAAAAAAGCTTTACTTACATTACAATCACACGGTTTTCTGGCTTAAAGCGATTCCGTGTTGTTGAACTATGATGACTCTATTAATGCATGACAAAGGAAACAACGTTAAAGGCCTTTCTTTATTCTTCCTCAATGATTCTGAATGCTTCTGCTTTTACCCGTTCACAGTTTGCAGAAAGACTGAAGAGAACGTACAACGTATTATTATTAACCCACGGGTTGTGACGGTAATTCATCGAACATCTTTTGTATCTTTTCCGTTAGATTGTGCATGACAGAATTTAGGTTAATTACAACTGTAAGTGCATTTAATGACAGTCCTTTTTTCCTTTTAAGGAAGCCTTAACAATAAGAAAGAACTTGTTAATAAATAGCATTAGATTGTAAAGCGAACACAGATATATTTACTGCATGCTCCACTACCAAGTGGTACGAATACATTTTATGCTAATATTTCAGGAAGAGGCGACAACATTGCTATGCAAACGCTTCCACTGATCGCTCTTGTCGATAATTACCCTCATTAATGCCTAGGACGAATAATTAAGTCTCTCCGATCTCAGATTTAAGCTCAACAGTTTCTATAAATCTTATTGATAAAATTTACGTTTTCACGTTATTGCACTATACAAGTAATTTTGTTCTCTAATTTCTCAATTCTCATGCATCGGCCTTTTCTTGTTTGTTCCACCCGATTGGAGCGTGAAGCACGTACGTACACACAGGTAAGTTGTAACCGCTGTACTATTTCAGATTTCTAATCTGTGATTTCAGCGCAAACGAGATTTGATATTCAAAAGTGATATAAGGCCCATATGCCTAATGAGTTGCCAGCGGTAGGTGGCCTATTTCGTCTCTATTTCTGGTTATAAACTCGATGTTGCCGGCAGAAATAGGTAAGGTGGCATGGCAGATTTGTGCAGGTTTCCTCACAGATGTTTTTCTTCATCGATTAAAGTCACATAAATTCCGAAAAACTTAGGTGCAAGCCCGGAATCGAACCCACGCCCCTTAGACCACGACCACAAACCGTTAGACCACGACGGCTTTAACGAGGTTTTTTTATGAATTTGACCTCCATGTTGCCTAATGAAAGTGATGATAAGGTCGACGATGGAGCGTGCACACCTAAAGAATGTCTGTTCACTCTCGCCTTGAAAAGGCCCAAGTTATACCATTATAATATTATAGTAACACTTTTTTCTATCGTTATTTACCCTTCAAATCTAAATAAAGATCTATAAAATATAGGTAAAGGTCTCCATTATTCTCCAGTACCAGGCATTCCACTATCTAACATTATATTTACAAATGAAGTGATGTCAAAACGCTCTTAAACGTTTTACAATGCATGTGCAATGTGCATAATACACCGCAATCTGTCATTGTACTAGGCATACGTAATATAAAACCGATTACATGGATAACGCTCGATCGCTGCCGGCTATATAACATTTCCCCAGACCTGGTCAAGGTAGAGACGGAGCTTCGGACGTCGTATTACAGGATAACTTACGAGGCAATCAGTTAAGCTGTCTATAAGTTAAGTGAGACTTAAGTTTATGCGATGCACTTAAAGATGAAGATGTTATTATTGGATCGCGGAGGACGTAAGAGCTTTACCGGCTTCATATTTATTGAAATTATATAAACCTCGAGTGGTTGCGTCGCTGTTCAAAGTCGCCCTGTGTAACCGCTCTAAATTCTAATAGTAGTTTCTAATTGCCATTAACAACTTTGTGCTTTTGTGTGTCTTCCCCACAATTTGTTTTACTGATATCAATTATATTATTTACGTTACATCAGTACATTATTGTATCGTCAAGGCAATAGAAATTCGAGGGTGACAATGTTTGCGGAATTGGTTCCTCTCTGGGTGCTCTAGGTAGTGCCCTGGAATTCCGTAGCTCTGGTACTCATTCACTAAATTTGTCTGGCACGTCTGGCACAGTGCCTCAAGGGCTGTTTTCTTAGCAGCCTTAAAGAATCCCTTCTTTTTGGTTGGAAGGAAAGACCTAGACGAAGTTATTTAGATGATAAGGGAAAGAGTTTGTCATGTTGCAACTGTAACTCAAAGTAAGAGCGATACTTTCCGTCGTCGCAACGCTATGGTTTCCGAGCGATGTGGTGTCGCAACACCCCACTTACGCACCGCAGCACCTCTGCCCGCTTCGTCTCCTGGCCCCTTGTCGGACGCGCACGCGTTCGCCACTGCGTTTCCGTTTCAACGCATGTGACATGTACTTCTAATTTATATGCAGTAAAACGCTGCGTCTACAGAGAGTGCTGAACAGTAGTGATGCGACAGACCTCTGTTCTTGCTTCCGGAACTGCGGAAGTTCCGCACCCTATTTCGCATCTGCTTCTGTTTCTGCTTCCGCAACTTTTGTAACAGAACTTAAATGGAAATCTACAACATTAACCACGCGCATATTGCTCAGAGGTGGGGCGCGCCTTTTTTAGCACGTGCAATTATGAGGTCAAAACCAACCCCTGTTTGGAACTATTTCATTGAGCTCTTTGTAGTATTTACACTTCTGCTTCCACATCCGTTTTCATTTCCGCTAAGATTTACTTTTGACGTCGGTTTCCGTTTCTGTTTCCGTTGCATCATTACTGAACAGAGATGGATGGTGATTATTCCGCCGACTCTTGTCGCTAGCTCTTAAATAAGAAGTAGAAGAGTACCGAACTGCGTACGTGGGAAAACTATTTTTAAAGTCTATAAAACCAACGACTACAATTTCTTATTTTAATACATTCATCTTTGATTGAGGTCAATAGATTTTTCCAACTGGAATTTCAGACGTCGAGACTATTTTATAGAGCTTTTAACTAATGGTTTATGTAGTATAGGTAAATAGTTTTACGTGCTCTTATGTTTTATGGCTGGTGAAGTAGGTTTGCGATGCTTTGTTTACAAATAGAAAAATGCGTCTGTTAAAATAAATCTATTTTATCTAATTCTAAAATACAACTATCTAAATTGTGTTATTGGGTGAAAAAACAGTGGATATGGAAAACAAATATTTCAAAACTGTTACACAAAATTAACTAGTATCTCCAACACAACCGACAGAGAATACATAAAACACAAAAAATCGTGTTAAACCAAAACATAATTTCATTACTACAAGACTACAAGGATTTTTCGACAGAATTGGTTTAATTTGCGAAGCACTATTATAATGACAAGATTACGAAATACAAACTAAGTTAAATGTATATTTTTATGTTATTAATCTCAAAATGACAAAAAAACCGGAAAATCTATTTTCCATCGCCAAAATGCTATTTTTACTATTACAGTGAATTGGTTTGACACGCTAGGAAAGTAAATCTCAGAAAGACACCAATCGCACTATTCAATTCCGCTTGCATCTTTCCTTCATCTGGGGACTAGACGTAGGCTAGGATCCCACTTCTGTGTAGTGGATATTCCAAAGATTTATTATTCCCTGAACATTATAACTTGGGCCGTTTCAAGACCAAGAGTGAATAGGCATTATTTGGGCGTGCATGCTCCATCGTCGACCTCGTCGTCACTTTCCATCAGCTGAGTTGGAAATCAAATGCTCACTTGTTCTTTAATAAAAAAAGAAAACAAAAATAAAAAGTCGGTCTTTCCTGGCACATTTGTTTGTTTGGGTGTCGCAGGTCGGAGAATTAAACTGTCTTTTCTTAATAAAGCTTAAAGCGTTCACGAACACATGACCTACAATGATTTATTTCAAATAATTATATTTTAAAACGTTTTCTGAAGAAAACATAAAATTGATATTTTATTATTTAATGGGATCGTAAAATAGAAAAGCATTCGCTAATACGTAACTAATAACTGGACGTGCCCCATTGCGGTAACTGTTTAGTTAAAATTATCTTCAAGTGGTTTCGCCCACTCAAGAACGGTCAACACCTCAGCAAGTTCATGCGCCTCCGATTTTGATACTTGAATCTTTCTTTCTTAACGATCGATGTGAAGCAACTTTCGGTCTTCATTATTCCTTAGAAGAGACACGTGCAGAGCATGGACGTATTATGTCGATGATAGAGTGCACTGTAACTGGCAGGTGCCAAAAAAGCGAAAGTAGCGAAAACGGCACGTCCGGCTTATAAAAGCGTACGGAACACGTTTTATTGTTTATTTTTTTCATCGCCCGTTTTATTTATTTGCGTCATCATCATTATGCAAATAAAACAGCTATATCGTGTCGAATTCGGCACGATTGAACATTTATATGATGGGTATCATACTCAGAATCATTGTATTTTAATATGTGGTAATCCTGGGAAGTTACGATGGCAAATAAGTCGTTTGCTTAAAATCTGCTATGAAATATCTAATTTACAACTAAGTACATGACGATTTATGTGCGATTTATGTGATAAATAATATGACTGTTTATAGTTTGTGTTTTATATATTCAAATAACATTTAAATGATAAACAAATGTATATATTACTGGAACATCAACTTGATATATCTACTATTATTAAACTTACGGCATACATCTTCTTTTATGATTCGCTTACATTGTTGAAGCGATGCGCATCTTTTAACTTTAAAGATAATATAAGATACAGTGGATTCTTGTTTTAAATAAATCCAGCTTATTCTATCGTTGTTCCAATATTTAATAATAATTGTGGCGCGGGAACTAAGCAACGGGTGTGACGCCACATAGATGGTGTTCGCTATGCACTGGCTGATACTAGCTACATGCCTTGCCAGATTACGAGCTCTCTCTAAATTTGTAAAACTGGAGGATAATGTAAAAGGTGAAAGGCCATCGGAGGGTGTGCGGAAAATTACGGGTTCTGCAGCTGAAAGAGCTTGCCTAAAACCCCCATGCATATATGATATGGGATTGCGGACGTACGTCAAATTTTGTTAGCAATAGAGCTCCTTGCAAAAGAGTTGGTCCAGGGTGCCACGTCACCTATTTCTGCCGCTAAGTAGTGACGTGGGCATTACGGTGTGCCGGTTTCGAAGAGTAAAGATCTTTGTGATTTGAAGCTCTTAGTGGCACTGCAACTGTTATAAACAGGCGTGTCGCTTACCACCAGGCGCATGACTTGTTCGTCTCGTCATTTAGTATTATAAAAAAAACTTGTTTTAAAGTTAACGAAATATTAAACTGTCTGGTTGAGAAAAATAAATTGATACCGGTAATAATAAAAGTATCAATTAGACCTTGCCGACGTACGCTGATCGGCTCCTGCGCACCCCAGCACGTGCCTTTAATATAAACTGCGGAAGCCGACAAATGTTATATAATTCATAAAATTAATTTCTAAATTAAACAAGCATAGATCTATTGAAAGGTGTTTAAACTGCTCAATTATGTTTTTTTTTTCTGTTGACGCGGTTTGGTGGGCGACGGACCTTTTATTTTATAAATATAATTATTGTTAGGCTCCGTGGCCCAACGGTTACTATACTGGTCTGCCACGTAGAGGTCCTTGGTTTGATTCCCGGGTTGTGAGAAATATTTGTATGGCCTACATTTATTTCTCTCGTGAGTTTGTGTGTAATTTGTGGCTGTCTACCTGTGTGTATTTTGACGACCTCTGTGGTCGAGTGGCTTGCACGTGGGTTTTCATGTTGTCTCCGTCTCTGAGGTCCCGCGTTCGATCCCCGGCCGCGTCAGTGTAGAAACCTAACTTTTCTATATTGTCTCGGATCTGGGTGTATGTGGTACCATCGTTGTTTCCGATTTCCATGGCACAAGTGCTTTCCTTACTTACTTTGGGATCAGAGCAACGTATGTGGTGTTGTGTAATATTTATTTATTTATTATTTATGCGTGTGTCCATGACACCCGCGACACAGGGTGTCCCTAGTGCGGGACTATGAGTATGTGAGTTATTTAACGACCTCGGTGGCCTAACGACATTATGGCGCTTAATGAGGAGGTCCCAGGTTCGGTTCCCGGTACGACCAATTTGGGAAATTAAGTTTTTTTTATTGGTGTTCCGAGTAACGCCTAGGGTCAATTCCGTTGCTCTGGTATTCAAAATACAGGAAATTCTCTAAATAGGTGTCGTTGTCTAGCAAATTATTTATTATACAACTGCATCGCATTACGAAACACATTCATATTACAAGGTTCCTTAATTTAAATGCAATAAATATCATATTTAATGAAATAGTCTGTATGCCGAACTCAAGCGGACAGAAACTTCTTTAAAGCTGCCTGTGTTTTCTAGAATACGAGCACCTATAACAAAGTCGAGTAACTATTTACAATTGCAAACAATAACAATCGATTCTCATTCTCGGTAGCACCTAGTTTCTATTCGATAACAAATATAGCAAAATTACAGTTTTCCGATGCATAAATAATGAAATCAAAGTCGTATTTACATAAATAGTCTACATGCGAAATAAAATTAATTAAGCATCGCTTTTTATGTAGCATTGGGTGGTTTATCGTGTGGAAGCACGAGCAGAAGACGAAGAGATAGTACAATTACCAAAATATTTAATGAAACTTTGCAATATAAAACAAATACACACATTCTTCTTTTAAATTAGTACATTTTATACCAAATAGAATTTTCTCGTGATTTGCATCAGGCAAATGGCATACATAAGTAGTAGTACCTTGTGCAGCTCGGCGAGCAGTTCGCTCTGTTACGTTACTGACACGCCGCAGTATCTCTACAAATTGTAACTCACGCTCCTGGGCAGCGAGCTATCGCTCATGCTCGCGTTCCCGTGCCACAAGCTCTTGTGCATGTTCTAACTGACGGCGTAAAGCTAGTGCTTCAGCCGCGGCCTTTTGCCCTTTCGCGGTGGACGTTGACTTGGTTTGAACAGTGTGCTCGCCAGGAGCCTTACTGCCCTGAAAACTAGAACTATGTTGCCGTGGATTATGGATATTAGCTGGCTGATTTGATTCTACAACAGGAGCGATGGATGTGGCGATAATTGGCATTGTTCTACTTTTACTAATAGTGGTCATGAAAGTGTTTTATGGATATGCAAATGCAAATACAATGTTTGAAATTTAATGTAGGACACATTTAACATAGGAAAAAATGTGAATTGTACTGAAACGACAAAATGTTTAAAATGTATGTTAGGTGCACGAAAACAAGGGAGATGGACCAAAATGAAGTGGACCATGCGGACTGTATTAAATTGGAGTGAAGACACTAAACAAATCAGCACAAGTATGGATGAAACACATAATTCACGATACAGTAACAACCTGCAAATCAGAAAAACTACACAATAAAAACAAAAACATGACAGAACAGTAGTAAAATAATTTATAGCAAGGAGTTCGCGACAATACAGAAACATTAAAAAAATGTCGCTGTGCCATTGACTTACAAATAAATGGACGACGGGTCTAATACAAAAACCCCGAAAAAGTAATGTCATCGCAGTATCGCGCTGTCAGTAGAACAAATGAAGACTAAAGCGGAGTTTGGCGCTCTGTATACGATTTTAGCGCCTTACAAGTGCGTACACTTTTTAGCGCGGACCCGACGTCCATATAATTTGTAAGTCAATGCGCTGTGCACATTTACAATAGATCAAATTATCTTTGAGGATTAAATAATATTATCCCATTTAAAGCTGGGAGACTTGGGGACCCTGTTATGGACAACCGTGTCGATTACCACCAGACACACGACTTGTTCGTCCCGCCACTTGAGTTCTTAAAAAAAGTTGACCAACGAAAAGTGTTTCTTAACACGTACACGAATTTCTTTTATTTTATCATTAAATATTTTCGATTCCACTAACCGGCCGCAGATGTCAAAGTATGCATTTTTATGTTGTTTATTATTTTAATCCAAAGAGCGAGAATCATTTTCAAGTGCCTACTTATTCCGAAATAGATGCGATCGCGACGACTGGGTGACGGATTAATGTCAAATTATTACCACCTGTTTGTTTTTCCAATGCAAAGTGCAGTTCGTTTAATATTGTAACCTGAATACGTTTTGAATCGCTTTGTTATTTTTATCTTTTGCTTTCCATATTTGATTTATTTTTATCTTTTACTTTGCATATTTAATTTCTAGTACAAATATTTGTTTATTTTGAGTTCATCTATTGGCTTAGAATTTACTTCACTAACTAACGTTACGATGATAAAACCACAGTAATCAAGCGTCAAACATTATCGCCGTGGCTTTTTACGAAGGAAGGACGTTCCAAAATCACGTATATTGTGCCTCTGTTCCAATAACGTCTCCGTCTAATCTACATCAGTATTTATGTGGTCTGTGTCTCCATCGCTCACATCACAACATTCGACGTATTTTATGAACTAAATTCATGGTCTTGCTTTTATTTAAGATGCTTTGTTACTTAGAAGAAAACAACCTTCACGATTGAGACTTTCGGTCAGTATTGTAAAATTTGTTTTTTTTCACATTTGGCGGGTTTCCATTCCCGGTTGAGCCAGGCGATTACCTATTTAAAAATTTTTAAAATGAAAATTAAGTCTTCTTTCAGTAAAATTTTCTGTCTACAGTATTTAGGTGTGGTGTAAAATCTTAATAGCGCGATTCAGAAATATCTAGAAACGTTACTAACGCCATCTAGTATTAACAAAATCAATTAACTCTATTTGCTCACTACATTATACCGAAAATGAACTCAATGTTAACTAAAAGGTCTCCTTTCTATAAAAATAAGCACTAAATCCATATTACACCAAATAAATATTACCTATGTTTACACAACAAACTAAAAGCAAGACGCCTGATCAAGAGGTCTCATTATAACTCTCAACAAAATTCACATTTTGTTTTCTTAGGAAATTTTAATTAAAATTGTGAATATTTTTCCTTTTATTAGGTAATAATTTGTGTTATTGTAAACGTTTTTAGCAATTTAGCATTTTAATTTTGTTTTTTTCAAAAAATTTCAAAAAAAATCATATTGAAATTAATAAATTATAGCTTGCCATTGGATAAATTATTGGACGCGGCCGTAAAATGAAGGACATGAACGAATGAATGATACATGGAATGATTTTTACTAGCTCTTCTTCTTATCTTAAAACGACATGTTGCTCATAAGAAATGACACTATTTTTGTCCGATCTAAAATGCATATATTTGTATTTTCAAACAAAGCAACGTTTCGGGCCCTTTACAGAGCCCATGGTCACGGGTCACTGAGATAGTAAATTCGTCAGCCAATATCTAATATTAATGTAATTGCAAGGGATTCTTCTTCTTCTTCCTGGCATCATCCCACGCTAGGTGGGGTCTCACTCTGCCCTGTCGGTCGTTATTTCCATAATAACACCTTTCTCACTCATGTCATCTTACACACAATCCATCCATTTTTTCTTTGGCCTTATATCCCTCCACATTCATACCTAGCACTCTTCGCGTCACATGACATTCTTCCCTCCGCATGACATATCCATACCACGCCAACTTACCTCATCTTTTCCGTCACTGGCGCCACTTTCAAACTTCCCTTGATGTACCATATTTTTAACTATTGTTACAAAAGTTATGAACTAATTACCTTATTTTTAAAATTAAGAACAATAAAAAAGATATTCCAATTTACGCTACGTATGTTTTACGAATTATTTTATTTTAACAATATAACGAGTTCTTAGGTTTTCCCGATTGTTACACATAGGAAATGAAACTATTTTTCCGGATTTAAATCGCGTATAATTGTTTTTTCAAACAAACCGACGTTTCGGGCCCTTTACAGGTCCCATGGTCA
>NW_020653872.1:0-11260 GCF_003589595.1 Hyposmocoma kahamanoa
CAATATTAAATATTTACTAATAGTAGATTTTCTGTTTTATCATAACCCAGTGTAAGCAACCATTCGGAAACAGTTCGTTTACATTCCTGTTTGCTTAATGGGTACAAATTTAACATTTTATTACATTTATTATATATGAAACCACCCAAAAATGAAAACTACTTTAGTACTAATAGAACTAAACGAAAAACATTTAAAAAAACTTTTCAAAAAAAGACCTCAAAAGCTCTTGAAATCTATTTGCCAAGTTTTATTATTTTATGAAATCTGTTACCGGAAAGTGCGCCAAACTGGATTCATCCCCCAGTTTACCAATATTTTCTTCAAATTTAAATGGGATCAATATTAAGGTACCCCCTTTCCAACAAAAAAAGTCATTAAAATCAGTTCACAATAGACGGAGTTATTCTATACATACGTACAAAAAAATACAGTCGAATAAGAACCTTATTGAAGTCGATTAAAAATGAATATCAATTAAGTATGCATTGGCCGTGTTGAGAATCTTTTCGATTTCCCTTTCATAAAAATTCCTGTCTTCACTTATTAAATACAGCGCTGTGTGTCGTTTGATGGTCTCTTCCTTATCAAAGTCGTATTCGTTCAAAGAATTTTGTGAGGACCGACGCAAGTGAAAATCTAGCGGGGTTATGTAGGATGAACACTAAATGAGATAACACTCACCTATCAACCTGCAAAAGGTAATAGTAAATAAAATTTTTCGTCCCTGAGTTGAGATTTGCGTCTAATTGGCCATATAGCCAGATATTAGATTCTAATTTTTCTTCAATCGTTTAATTTTCTCGTCGTTAATAGTTATATTTTTAAGGTGGCCATTTTGAAAAAACATACACAAACCTAGTTGAAATAGTTTTTGACGCCTTTGTAAATATGTACGTGTATTGGTTTTATCATATACGACAATTTTACGATTCATAAATTCTATGCGCGATATTTTAACTAATAAACCTTTTATTAGTTAAAAACTTTTTATTCAAATACGCGCCAAAATATTATTTTTAGAATGACCATAGCCGACATGACGTTTTAAAGGAAAAAAGTTTTTTTAAAGTTATTTATAAGTAAGAACCGCGCGGACTTTATGGCCATACTATTAATTACTTATATAATTATAATAATCTTTACTTCTCTGTCCAGTGGCACGTTTATGTGGTAAATACGAAGAAATAGTCCACGCTCAGTTTCTTTTTCCACTATATTTTGTTGGGCACTAATAATTTTAACATAACAACCCATTACACATAGAGCGCACTATAAGTTTCCGGAACTGGCAACTTACATAAACAATATTTAAAAAAGTAATTACAACATTTGAAAAGGGAATTCTTTGGCTGTAGAATACAGTTTGTTTCATCCGACTGTCACTTGTTTTTACATTGTGGCGTCATTTTAGAAATTGATTGTGTACATCACCATGGATTTAACTCGTGAAAATTTTCGTAGTATGATTTTCTACGACTTTAAGTGTAATTTAACAGCTCAGCGGAGCTTCGCTCGGCTTCAAACTGCTTTTGGCGATGAAGCACCATGCAAAATGACTATTTATATCTGTTTGCAGAAGTCAAACGCGGTCGTGTGAATCTCAGTGATGAATTTTGTGATGGTCTCTCGTCCATTGCTGTGAACAACAAAAACATCGATGCTGTGCGCCGTATGATCGAAACAGATAGGCATTTGACATACCATGAGATTCGGACATCTTTAGGCATAGGCATGAGTCAAATGGAATCAATACTACACAAACATTTGGGTGTGAAAAAGCTGTGCTCTCGGTGGATCCCACACAATTTGACTGAGTGGAACTTGCAACAACAACAAAAACAAGCACTTGGTGCAAGGCCATGATTACCAGATTCAACGAAGGGGCGTCAAATTTGGTGTGGGATATAGTAACAGGTGACGAAACATGGATTTATAGTTACGATCCCAAAAGCAGCAATCGAGCGTAAGGGTCTTTCGAGATGAGCCGAAACCAACCAAAGTGGCGCGCGTGCAAAATGCAGAGGCATTAGAGAAGCGGACGATTGCTTCATTTTTTTTAATAAAACTGGACACGTGGCTGCTGTTGCTTTGGAGAATCGTTATACCGTGAATAGTGATTGCCACACGACCATTTGTTTGTCGGAAGTTATTTACAAACTCCGTAAAAATAATCATAAACGCCATATCATCTTGCACCACGATAATGCCAGTTCTCACACGGCCAGACAGACAAATGAAGTTTTGAAGGTGAACAACGTTGACCTTATGAGCCATCCCGCGTACAGTCCCGACCTGGCACCTTGCGACTTTTATTTATTTCCAAAAATTAAAAACCAGTTACGCGGTCAACGATTTTCATCACCTGACGAAGCTGTCGAAGAGTATGAAAAATATGTTTCAGAGATTATCACGGAGGAGTGGCATGAATATTTTCAAAATCGGTTCAATCGTATCAAAAAGTGCATTCACGCTAACGGAGAATATTTTGAGAAACAATAAATTCATTTCTGACCATTTATAGTATTTTTTCTTATTCATTCCGGAAACTTATAGTGCGCCCCATGGACAGTGTCTCTCCTGACTAACTGCCGTAACAAATAGTGCACTAGGCAATTTGGGGTCAACGTACTTTTGATTTAGCACTTCACACCTTGAGCTGCTCTAAACTCGTCCTGTCTAGGTATGAGTTATATTTATGTATAGGAAAGACATACGACTATTAGTGGATTATGTTTGATTTTGAAAGTTAGTGAGTTCGCACTAGAGAATAACAATCGAGATAATCCGGATAATTTTACTAGATTTTGAAATCCGGATTTTTTACCAATAATATTATATTCACACTTCCGCAAACAAAATTGTCAAATTTTGTGCAACAGAATCCTCAGCAGGTTTAATGGAAAAACAATTAACGCTTTTTTTTTCATTTCATAGAAAAAAAAGTTACTTTTTTTACTTTTTTTTTACGTTTGATTTTTTTACATATTAGTTTACGTTAAACTTTTTTACGTCTTGTATTTTTTCCACATTATAGAATTAATGAAGTATTTACTTAATGGCTAATATTTGTTTTGACCGATTTCCAGAATTGTAGTCTCAATATAGACAAATCCTATGCTTAATTTTTAAAAATATACCGATTATGTTGTGTTATGTATGGATCTCAATTACCCACCGAAGATTAGATTAAAACTTGATTGATATTATAATATCATACAAATTTTAATCTACCAAACCATGCATTTTTTCAAGTAAGTCGTGGTTCTATTGAATTCGTATAGTTTTCCGAAAAAAACCCGGTTATTCGGATTCGCCGTGAAATCCGTTCCCGAAATCCTGATTTGCATTCCCTAGTTCTTTATTAGCGAGGAGAAGTTTGGTATAACCCGCGCTTTGCGATCATATTGATTACATTAATTTGTCGATCAGAGGCATATTCTTTAACTATAAACCTTTAAAAATGCCTGAAAAGCAAACTTTCCTAAGTTATTGTAATTTACAATCGGATTATAAGAGCAGGCTCGCAATAATAGCTGTATAGACGGTTGGAGACGATCGCGGAAGTTTTATCTTATCGGTTCATCGACGCATGCGCAGCCTCTGGTGAAATGAAGTGTGAATACGCCACCGTGACGTTTCATAATCGCCAACATCCCGCATCAGGTGTCACGAAGACCTACGTTGAGTAGATTCTTGGAAATTAAAGTTATAGTCTTATGAAAATTACCGTGGCAAAATATTTACTTACATTATAATTTAAGAAATATTAGAGCAATGTCACACAATACGTTGCGACTCCTGCAGGTCGATTCAAAACATTACGATAACTCAGTTGTCGAACGATTTCATTTTTATTCACCACACCCGAATCGAACGTCAAACTGTCGTATTCGAAACCGAACCGAAATGACGTCACACCCGTACGATTACTCGAGCTTCTCGGCCGGCAAAGACAAACGTTATTCGGACCACAGTTATCGAATGAAAGTTACCGAAAATCCTATTGTTTACAATGCAAGAATGTAATACGGAAATCGCTTATTATTTGAAATAAAGTCTGGATTTTGTTTAATTTATTTTAATGCAATGCCTATATTTTAGGCCATTAAAGTCTTAAAAATGTATATAAAGGATTTTCGTTTTTGTTATCATTGACTTACAATTATATGGACGTCGGGTCCGCGCTAAAAAGTGTCCGCACTTGTAAGGCGCTAAAATCGTATACAGAGCGCGACACTCCGCTTTAGTCTTCATTTGTTCTACGGACAGCGCGATACTGCGATGACATAACAATTTAAATTTCGAATAGGTTGACTTGGGACATTTTTTTCGTGGTTTTTGTATTAGACCCGTCGTCCATTTATTTGTAAGTCAATGTTTGTTATAAACTATTTCATCGACTAACTCCGTAAACTCTGTTACGGGGTTAGTCGGGAACGGTAGAAAAACCTTCTTTATATAATGACTATAAAGAACACAAGGAATTACCCTCATGATCATTGACCTTTAATACCTTTACAAAAAAATATGCATATTATGATTTAGAACGCGTTAGGTCAGAATACAATTCGCACCTCTGGTATAATAAAAAAGAAACACGTGATCAATAACACGTTAGAAGTATTGTTAACACACATAAACCATAAATATAATACGAATTACACGAAACAAGTTATGGATACCTATTTGAATATAAAAAATGCCATTTTGCGGGTGTGGCCTTCTTAAAAGGGTGCGAATTGAAGACAATAGCACAGTTTCCTTAAAAATTAATTAATACAAATCTTTAAAATATTATGGAAAAAAGAAAATTTATAATTACTCCAACATCAAGAATGCTCCTCTTACCGGGCTATCTAAATTAAAATCAAAAAGAACATTATGTACCAAAATTTAATTTAAAGTAAAGTACAAAATTACTTAAGATTTAAATTCAAAAGATTAGGATTCAACTCTATAAGTCACCTCCGCTTGCGATAAGGACGGACTAAAGTCCAAAGTGTGAAGCTTCATTTTGTGTTCGTAATCCATTAAAAACTCCAAAGTCAAAGAGTATAAATAATGCTCAGAAATAAAACTGTTTCGTTTTTCAAAATATGATGAATTGCATAATAACTAATAAACTCCTTTAATTTCTTCATTTGTTTTTAAAAATTATGACGTGTGTTGCTTTTTTTTAAATTTATTAAGGCTTTGGCAAAGCCATCAGCCTAAACATGAAGTTTAATTATGTTTCTGTAAATATGGCCACCACAAAGAGGATAGGCAATTTGAGGCGGCGTGTTTGGATTGACTCGGGATTCCTTAAAACGGGCCGATACTGATACGGGTATTTTAATTCGAGATTCGTATAATTTCGCGTTTTAATCCTCGATTAAAGCACAATAGCACTATCCTATTCCGCTTTAAACTAGATTTCATAAAATAATTGAAAGTCAAAATAAAAACGACACTTTCCCTCCAAAAGGTCCAGAGCGAATCAAGACGTGTATTGACCTGATAATCCATTGATACTAAACGCCTTATGTCTTCGGTGGGCTTATGTCATCATACCAGAGTGGGGGCAATTCAGGATATAGAAATGATCTTTTGGAGTATAGAGTTCCCTATTCCAGACTAAAGACTTGGCGTTTGCCTATTTTCCTCTATCTATCTGAAACTAACAAAAGAAAATTTCGCCAATCGGCTGTATGGTTTTAATCATTTGCCATTTCCTTTAGGGAAAGCCTGAAAAAACAATCAAAATTGGATGCGATGATCGCCATAATTTTTTTACATTATTTTTAAAACTGACGCTAGGCCAAGCCTAGTGGCTGCCATTATAGAAAAATAAATAAATAGGTAACTATTCCATCTATCCATCGATAGGGCCAATCAGACACAAGGTAAAGCAATATTTCTTTTCCTAGTGTATTGCGCGTGTGTGTTTCAAAGAATAGATAGCTAAGTATGATAGAAAATGTGTTTCAATATTTATACAACACCGATAATTGCGACACGATTGTTCCAAATTGCATAAAAACATTTGTTTCAATACACGCCCTGAGGGCGCTATAACTTATCGAAATGATCCCGTTATTGCCGATATGAGGTGGACGATAGCTTTAGGTTAATGATGGTCCGGGGCGTAGCGATTAGATACCAGGTAATGACTCTGAGAGTCACTATTTTATATCACTTGTTCGGATTACACGATCTAGTTGTTATATATATTTTACTTCCCATGCTCTTAAAGTTCTTAATTGTGCTGGGTGCAGGCTGCATAAAATATGCTCTAGTGCCATTGACTTACAAATAAATGGACGACGGGTCTAATACAAAAACCACGAAAAAATGTCCCAAGTCAACCTATCTAAACGTGACATGTAAAGGAATATGAAAAAGCTAAAACGTTGAATTTAAATTGTAATGTCATCGCAGTAGTGTCTAATTTTGCTTGCTTCGCTGTCAGTCGAACAAACGAAGACATGAGCGTGAATGCCGCTCTGTATACGATTTTAACGCCCTATAAGTTCGGACACTTTTTAGCGCGGACCCGACGTCCATATAATTGTAAGTCAATGTTCCCATAGCACATTTTGAATCCGCATTTTAAAGCAATTTGAATCCAGAAATAGGTGATATAAATGTGCTCATACATTTATTACAAAGATTATTTTTAGGATGGTAACTCCTGTTCCAAGGTTGTTTTAAAATTAGCCTAGTTCACGTGTACCTGAGGTGTTTTCATTTGTTAATTAGTTTGTTTATCGCTTTTATTGTTAGAGCTTTTAGACGACGCTACTCGTGCAGATTTGGTTTTTGTAATTTGATGGTGAAATTAATTAGTAATACACAGATTATCGAATACTAAGAAAAAACCGTTCAAATCGATTGGATTCGAACTCAACTGAGCTACGAAATGAACCAGCGGAGTGCTTTGTTGCAGATTTTTGTTTTTGGTTTTCTACGACTTTTTTGTCGTAGCGCTATCTGTGAAAAATCTATGAAAGTTTTTCTCCATTCAGTCAGGTACCATTATAGCTACGGCCTATAAGTTCGGACACTTTTTAGCGCGGACCCGACGTCCATATAATTGTAAGTCAATGTCTAGTGCATAAAATAAAAAAACCATCACATTAAATATGTCTAATTGTTGTAATTTTAAATTCAATTTTAATTACATAATCTATTTATTTGTAATATTGCTGTTTAATTTCTTCGCAATCGAAGTGAAAAGCAGAGTGTATAACTCGTTCATAAAACCTATTTTGCCCTCAACTTATGTATCCACCCGAACTGCAGGCGACGTTGGATATACTCGTCTCGGGTAAAATAACTTGTGGCAATATGCATATAATGCAAATATTCTCTTGCAATAAGGCAGAACACCTTACAATAATATAAATATATTACAATCTAGCCAAATACAAGACTAACAAGTAGTTTACATTTTTATTGGGTCCTTACCGATGAAATTGCCGTTTTATATAGAGAGAATTGAAGAAAAAAAAATGAAAATATATATATTTTATCGAGTTCTTAGGTTTTCGCGATTGTTACACATAGGACACTGTTTTTCCGGATTTAAATCCTATATTGGTTTTTTCAAACAAACCAAAGTTTCGGGCCCTGTTCAGGTCCCATACGAACAGATCCAATCAACCGTGACCATGGGACCTGTAAAGGGCCCGAAACAATGGTTTGTTTGAAAAAACAAATATACGCGATTTAAATCCGGAAGAATAGTTTCGTTTCTTATGTATATATTTTAATTAATTCAAATATTGACCATTATTGTCGATGCAGTTTTGCCATTTTAATGGAAGTTCATTGATGCCTCTGCTATGGAAATCCTAGGAACGGGTTTCGATGAACTGTTTATAGGCCTTTTTCACCGCCTCATCGGATTTGAAATTTTTTTCATGTAAAAACTTATCCAATTTCCGAAAAACTGTGTGACGAGAGTTTCCAGTCGTAACTCCTGTAATTTTGAGAAGGTCCAATGTGCGGCGTGTGGACGAGGGTTGTCGTGGAAAAGTGGACTAGAGCAATTGACAAGTCTCGGTTGACAGCAAATTTGTCCTTCATCAATTCTTCACAGTAAACCTCTACTGTAATTGTGCTAGGTCTCAAGAAGCTGTAATGAACAATGTCGGATAGGTCGACCATACAATCAGAAGCAGCTTCTTCTGACTCAATTATCATTTGGGACATAGTCTGGCTGCCTGTACGATAGACGTTTTCGATTGTCATCCAAAATCTACTTTCCATCCTAAGTGGCAATCCGATTCCGAATCCCCTCATTTGAGTACCTATTCAACAAGTTAAGCCAATCATCGATGCAATTTTGTTTTTGTTGTTCAGTGAGTACTTTCTTAGCATTTTTTTTCCGATTTGACGCAAATGAATCAATATCGTTGTATCACTCACGTAGGAAGCTGTTGCTAATTTCGACGTTGTTTGAGATGAATCTGCTACGACTATGGCGTTCAATTCGTCGTTATCAACTTTCGTATCCGATCGGCTGTAGGGCTCATTGTTGAGATCAAAATTTCCAGAACGTTTTTATTATTTTTACTTGTTTGGTTCTGTTTTTTGTATGTCAATTTTATTCAATTATTCACTATACCAATTTTATTTTTAATTATATGTGACGTAATAATGTCTATTGTTGAAATACATAACTGTCTACATTTATATTCATTTTGTGATATTATTTCTAACTAATATCACAAAATGACTAACTCTAATATTTATACATGTTTTATGAAATTAATTTCACATTTTAACGCATATATTATGTAAGTGGTAACGTCATTACTTCTTGTACTGTGTCAATAATCTGTTCGTTCTGACATATTTTGTGCGTTTTTAAGGACATAATTGTCAATCTGTCACGGCTACTATGTTCCGTGTCACGTGTGTTCTGTTGCCGGATCCGCTGAAAATCAGCGTCGTAGCACCATAAGTGAGACGACAATAAGCTGAGTGGGTCACGGTTTCCTTGGCAGCACAGCACACACGCGTTGTACTCTTCGATATATTTGTAGTTAGTACTATTTTTATTGTTATTATTACAAAATGCATGTGTACTGTGTTGTCTACTTAAGGAATAAATGTTTTCTATTTCTATAACGTGCGCTTACTTGCGCTGCCTAGTCTACACATTATCGTTAATATCGCTTACCGTTTGTGATACGTTTGTGCCACAACAGAATTCATATTCGAAAATAACACGCAATTTCGATTTTTCCATCATCACGGTGTTTCCGTGATACGCTGTTTGCGTAATCTAAGAAAAATCGTCCGGCAGGAAAACAAATGAATAACTAATTTTTAAAACGTATAATTTTATTTTGAAACCTAAATAAAATGAAAGATGTCAAACTTCAAACTTCCCAGTTTTTGCAATCATTATTCAATCAGTTCATAGATAAGGACCTAAACTAAGAATTCACAATTTTCTTATTATCTATTTGCGAAGACACTTTTATCATGTGATCTTTTTGTTCAGTGTCACTGGCACTCTTTAGTTTAATCATACACAAACACTGCACTAGTTCAAAGGGTTTCGTCCGTTTTAAATGTCTTATGAATTTCTGTGGTAAGGGAACTGACTGGCCTCAACGGTCACATGATGGTGAAGCCTGCGTGGATGAGCATCGGCGTACTTCTGCGCTGTCTTGTCTATATGAGTTTCTCGAAATTTATAATGAAATGTAATTGAAAATTTAGCACAAGGTTTTCAGTGAAAGAAAACCACGCCGAAAAAGGTCCCCAACCCGTGGCGGACAGGAGACCTGTACTCAGCAATGGAACGCATAAATGAGGTGATGGTAAGGTCGAGCGTTTCCGCTGGTTCCCGCATGAAACAAATTGTGTTCTAGATTACGAAGTATTTGAACATTTTCAACATTGAATGCTGTGTACAGTTTGTCATTGGAATGTAGATTTACCGTTGTCTTACTTTTCATTGTTTAAAAATAATGTTGAATCTATTTTCTATACTCTCTACCATTAAGTTTTAAAAAAATATAAAAGAAAATTGTTCTCGAAATGTTGTGGCGTGGTAGACAACGTTCTCTATTTTGAACATAGAACATTGGTCTTTACAATTCTTTTATGCGAGACGTGACGAGATACGAGTTTATTTATTTATTTTTTATTTATTTATTTATTTATTCACTCTCACATAAGGAAGATATTTATTATGATTATAATTATATGTTAAACAAGACTTAACAATGTCTAAAGTTAGCTACCTTAAGCGAGAGTCTGTAGTTCGTTCTAGGTAACTAGACCTGTGTTACAAATCTCCAGGCTCCCACCCCGTTACAATTTATTTATTTAGTTTTCAAAAAGGTAAGTATATAATCTAAAAGGAAAGATATGAAGATGTTTCGTGAGTGAAATTTGTGTTTGTGTGTGTGTGTGTGTGTGTGTGTGTGTATGTAAGCGTGTGTGCAAGTTCTGAATAATATAATATTTAAAATAATTACATTTATTTAGTGACTTTTATTAAATTTTCACTAGTGTCATATCAATATAATGATCATATCAATATATTGATATTACATATCGATGTAATGATAATTTTCATTTTTAACCGACTCAAAAACGAAGAGAAGATTATTACTCCGACGTTTTTGTGAAACTATTTCGATGATACTTTTTTTGTTGGAAACCGACGTACCCCATTAGGGGTCCCATTCAAATTAAAAAAAAAATATTTCACATCTAACAGCTTGGAACGCGCAGATGACGCGCGTAAACGCAATTCAAACGCGGCACAGAGACACGCGAGAAGCGCGTTCGAAGCTCGTCTGTATACGAACATCGCGTTGCAGGCAAGAAGCTTATATCCACTGGAGTTTACACTAACTGTCTTACAAATAAACGTAGAATAAAATGTTATACCTAGCATAAACTAAGAATAAGCCAAAATGTGTACTAGTAAATTCGGAATAACTTATACTAGGCATAACGTTGGGGTAACGGTTCCAACAACACTTAAACCGACCCTTACCCTAGTATAAGTTCGGTATAACCTCTAAATCTCATGCCTGGTGTGCTAAAGTTGGTTTCTCAAAGGTTTTACTTTTAAACAAAAATTGGTATAATTTTTCTTACAATGATGTCCATAAGGTCAATTAAGGAAGTGGAACAAATTAAAAATATAATAAATCAAATAGATGGCACGAGAACAGTAAAAACATTTAAAAAGAGACAAAATCCGTTTGCTTTATACAGTGATGAAGAGTTTCGTATAAAATAT
>NW_020653873.1:0-14276 GCF_003589595.1 Hyposmocoma kahamanoa
GATTTTCAGTACAAATCGGCAATTTCATACTTTAACCCCTATTATTACAGTGATATTTCCGATTCAACATAGTCACGATCGGAATCATTGTCATTTTGATATCAGGAACTTCAACAGGTTCCTTGAAATTTTCATTTAATACAATTTTGTATCAAGAAAAAGTTTCGTTTTGACAGCCACAGCCGTCATACACAACAAACAACAAACACAACAAACGCAACACTCGTTTTCCCTCTAAATTTGGAGAATTTAAGTGATGCAAAGGTGCCGATCCCACTTCAGTAGTCTCATCTACCACCTTGATCTTTTGACCATTGATAGAAACGCGGGTTTTTGGAGTCCATATCTATATAACAAGGATTATAATAGCTAATCTGTCTTCTGTACGGTTCTTGATAAATTATATTAAAAAGTACGCTTTAATCCACACAAAGACACACACATTGCCATTCTAAAGGCGTCTTCAAATTAGACTTAGACTTGTCAACTTATGTCTCAGGGTGTCGGGCGCAGCGGCTGAGAACTTTGTGATTTAAAACTTCTGCGTGGCATTGCAACTATTATGGACAGGCGTGTCGCTTACCACCAGGCGCACGTTTTTTACGTCGCTTCACTTAGTTAATACTAGACTTTTTGCATGTCAGTCACGCACTGTCCCTTTAAATAAATAGAGGTACTAAATAATGGACAGATTTCTCGTTAACAAAGACGTTGATTAAACCACCTGATAGATGCATTGTTAAGCATCTTGTAATCCTATACCAGACAATACCTTTTGTCAAGAAATTTCACCACATTTTTTTAAAGTAACTATTAACAGCTATAAAAACAGTCTTATGTTGAAAAACAGATAGTATTCTCTTTCATTAAGAGTTTTCGTTGTCATGTATCAAGTTAAGATATCATATTAGCCTTGAAGACAGGCTGTCAGTACGGTTTTAGAAACCTTTCAGCTATATGAAACAAATAAAGGATTAATTATATCGTATTACCGCAAGTACAAACGCCATAAATGCTTGAGATTTTTTTAATTTTCTTTCTGATGATAAAAGCTTTTTTAGCCTCTGATGTAAGAAAGAAATTGCAAATTTTGTTTAGTCTTTACAGTAGTCTCGTTGACCAAGAAATCGTAACGGAAACCCGCTTTCAATTCGACGTAATTAGAATGTATTTTAAAACAATTTTCTTTATTAATGCGTTCGAGATTGTGCGAATTTTCATAATTTTGTTCTTGTGTTTATATGTTACTTCAATTTTTGTCAATATCACGTTTAATTAATAAATATAAGAAGTACAGACAGATTAGTTTTTAATAGTTATACCAAATTAAGTTACTACCAGAAACAATGCGGGACTATGCCTGTGAAGATATATAATGCATTACCCTCTGATTAAAAATGATAAATAATAATCTGCTATTTAAACGTAAGCTGATGTCATGGCTCCTTAGCCATGACATCAGCTTACGTTTAAATAACCCTTGTGCGTACAGATCTGGCGAATGCGCCGCGAATACGCTGCAAGTGTTATGCACGCGCACGTGTGCTATTTGCGTGTTGTTAAATAAATGTTTATGTTTGTGGCGCAGGAGTGGCGCGCGAATAGATCGCACAACGTAATGCACGTGTACAGCTCGCGAGCCTGTCGCAAACAGGCGCTTCTGTGGCGCATTCGCTAGATCCGTACGCACCCTTAGCCATGACATCAGCTTACGTATAAATAGAAGATTGTTATTAATAATTTTTAATCAGAGGGTAATGCATTGTAGACTGTAATGAATGTGACCACTACTGAGGCAATACTTTTCCAACACAAAAAGGATTTTTTATCATCACGAACAAGTCGTGCGCCTGATGGTAAGCGATCCGTCTGTCCATAACAGTTTCAGTGCCACTGAGAGCTGTAAAACACATTGATCTGAGGGGCACCGCCACTGCGCCCGTTACCCTTACCCTTCACAACTGGAACGCAGTAATGCTCTAATTTCTGCTTGGCGGTAGAAATAAGGTAAGGTGGCATTACTTCTCTGGACGAACTCTTTCACAAGGAGTACTACTGCTACAAAAAATAGAATTTTCAAAATCGGTTCTCGAATTAATAGAATAGCGTTTATTGCAACCATGGCATAAATACACTTGTTACAAGGAAATAATAGTATCACATGGATCCTGCCAGGTTATGGTAAATTGTACTTTAATCTAGTTTGTAGGAAGTGCCGTTTTCCCACAAAAAATAACCATTGAAGTCACTTTACATGTTCGAATAATAATGTAAAATACGCAAAAAAATTGAGAATCTCCTCCTTTTTGAAAGTCGGTTAATAAAATTTACTAGGATTGCTGCAAGCTTTTAAGTAGTAGGTATTAGTCGTACAACTATGCCACACATCGAGACGAATGCAACTGTATAGGAAGGTTGCCTAGCCGTAAATAATAAGACTATCTAAAAACCAAACACAGAAACTAATTTAATAATGCCAAACTGTTTTACCAAGTGACGTCCCACTTGGCGTCTTTATATTAAAGTTTCCCATATTCAGGGCCTGATTTAGAATATAACCGCCTAATCTATAATGCCTTTTGGCATTTAAAATGATTACTCTACCAAATGTAAGTGGAGGGTTACAAACGTGTAAAGGCGAATAGTAGTTAGTAGCAGTAGAGCTCCTTGTGAAAGAATTCGTCCACTGAAGTACTACCACTTTGCCTATTGCCGCCAAACAGTAAGATTTATTACTTATTTATTACTTTATTAGCACGTAAGATTTACGGTTTATGTCTCAGGGTGACGGGCATCACAGTGGCAGTGGTCCTAATATCTTTGTGATTTTAAGCTCTGAGCGTTGCTGTTTTGGATAAGCGGTCGTTTACCACCAAGTTGTAAATTTGTCCCGTACATCGCGTACATCGCGACGCTTCGAATCACTTAGAATTTGCCATTTCGCTATAGTCTGCAAAAGGCATGTTTTTTTATGTTTAAAAAACAAGGTAAGGTTTTCAAACAATTTCATGCCTCTATACTCTTTGATTCCAGCATAGTATGCATTTTGTTTTTGACTCCACCATTTAATCAAATCAAGTATTTTGATGTATTCCTAAACATATACCTAAAATTCGTTAATGCGTCCACAGACTTTACTATCACAAGTCCGGTTCTCGTCTCCTGTCTAAATTTTAAGTAAGTTAGCGAAATTAATTTCCAATAACTTTTTCATTTCCTTACGCTTTGTGCTGCAATGGGGTGATAGTCGGAACTTCGTAAAAGCGCTATTTGAACCCAGCCAACTTTGTTATTCAATTTGTTATCGCTACTACCATTTATGATCAACTTATAATTGCTTTCAGATAGGTAGTACTTTCAAACACTAGCGTCACAAAAGGCAAACTGACTAGGAGGGTATAATTTAAACAAGGAAATTTAACTTGTTCACAGTCAGTCTGTTAACAACGTAGTTCACCATCCACAACCACAGTAATATCGTTCAGATTTTGATCGGATTTATTCCGTCCGTACAATATTAGTGTCTTAACAAAAACGAGTAGGCAAAGTCGATTCCGTACCTTAACGTATCTACCTACGTATCAACTGCCTAGAAGTAACGCATACGGTATGAGGACCACGGAGTACATGTTGCCTGACATTCTAAATAAGATACCTGTGTAGATATGTTATTGAATGTTAGGAAATGCAAACAAGTATTACTTGGGTGTGTAAAATTGTAACAAAGGCGATGCATTCTCCCTTTGCATAAACCCTTTAAAGTGTCTACTTTAATTCGTACTCGGTTGTGACCTAGCCTTAGCGAAAGTAAAAGAAGGGCTCGGTCCACATAAAAGAAAATCAAAGGAAAAGGAAAGGTCGTAACAAAACTAATACAATGGTATAAAAAAGGTACAAATAATATAAAACACACCCTACTAATACTAAACAGTCGACACAGTCCAGTATTATTAGCACAGATTACTTAGTAGTTACTACGTAACAGATACATCACTCTCATACAAAATCGATAATGCCTACGCTATAACAGCCTACTAAATCTGACTAATGACACCAGGCGTTCACTACGAGGAATAAGGAACCTAATCACATTACTACTGCTACTGCTATAACATTGGCCGTCGTGTGCACGACTGTGCGAAGCCGAATACTCATAAAAGAAAGACTTGTATGAGCACTTGCGCCGACGTCGGCGCATTCAGCGGTAGGCACTCATCGCGTAACCTTGAGCGAGTGACGGAGCCCTGTTATTAGCGCTAGATCCGGCAAAGTAAGTGTGTTTGCAGGATGCGGTCTCCTCCTTGAGAACTTGCTTGCTTGTTTGCTTGCTTGCTTACTTATTACTTTAGGACGATCTACGACTACCCTTAATTTATTTTAGAGATATTTGTGTATTACATTCAGCATCATAATGATCGAAAATCACAAAGGAACAAGAAATATCTGACAAATTGTCCCAGCTTATGGACTTACATAACATGAAATTTCGTAGTTTGAAATCTGGTAATTGGTCTGGAATGAATGAAATCAGATTCACGGGAAATTCGAATAAGCAGGAAGGGAGTACGACTTTGAAATGATAAATAAAATAATTCAATTGCAAACCGAGACGTCTCTTCGCAGTAAACTGAAACCGTAGGCGGTCGCTGCCGAAGACATGCCTTGTTAGTGACGCATTACTGACTTAAATGCAGTCTTTGTTTACGTAAGTATTTGCGTGTTTATTCATCTTATCTATTTTCCAACGCCCTTTGGTAAACTATAGTCTGAGCTCTCTCCTTAGAGCCTACACAGAGCATCTGTATTCTAACCGCAACTGCAAGCCAGCTAAACTTATTTTGGTAGTTATGATACAGTCGTTCAGAGTGCATTTAAACTGATTTGAAAGCTTACCAATTGCTACTTTTATAGTGGCGAATGCAGCTCGAGTGGCTACTCCCTAAAAGTGACTTCAAAGCTGGTTGCATACGAGTTGCACTAGCTGTTTTTTAAGAAACATTAAAATGTATTTTGTACTTTACTTTTGAATTTAGAAAATAAAGTCGATGAAAATAATATAATATAAATGAAAATTATATTATACTTTCATCGCATGTCGATACAGAACTTTTCAAAGTGTTGGACTAAAATTTGTCGGTTGACCGCAAAATGTGGAACAAATTTTCTCATGGCGACTTTCAAAGTAATACCTTAAGTGCGTACAGATCTAGCAAATACTCCGTGAATGCACCTGTTTGCGAAATGCTCGCGAGCTGCATACGTGCATTACGTAGTGCCATCTGCAGCGAAGGATTAGCACGACAGGGCGCGACTTGCGTGAGAGCGACATAAAGCGCGAGATAATGCTATTCTCGCATATATCGCGCTTTATTTCGCTCTCGCTTATGTCTTGTACGCACCTTAATAAATTGAAATAGCACTTATCATAAGCAGCTTTCAAAACTGGAACAGACACACGATACGTCGTATTATATATGGATGCTGGTAAGCACTAACGTGTTAACCAACGTCATCATAGTTTTGCGAAAATGGACCTGAACATTTTTCGATACCTCTTGCCAGTGTTTTCGAAAATTTACTTGTAAAATAAATACTTTTGGTGTTGTGCTTGTTGTTGTTGGGGAATTATATCTCTAGTAATTTGAGGTGGCTACACCAAAAGTTATCATTTTACAAGTAAATTTTAGAATAAAGTATCAAAAACAACGAAACAATCTTTAGGTACCATTTTTGCAAATTATGTTGGTTGACACGTTATTGCTTATTAGCATCCATATATGTACGAAACACCAAAACGAAATAAATAATTAAAAAAAAATCCTGTCCACGATTTTCCTTCTCGTAAGAGGGCAACCATGAAACTAAAGAGCAGATTTAACATTTAGTATTTCTTTGTGTCTAGTATGTATCGGAAACAATTGTTTGTTTCGTGTAGAGGACAGGGCATTTAGGACTATTTTCGCGTATTGGGTCTATATATAGGTCTGTAACTTTTTACTTATTTCTGTATAAAATCGACGATGTGTCTTACAATTGTTTTAATAATTTCAGTACAGAGTACTAAAAATCTCAAAACTCACCTCAAAAGTTCGTGGAATTACATCTATTTGCCAAGTTTTACTGAAATCGGCTAACGGAAAGTGAGCAAACCGGATGCATCCCCTAGTTCGCCGCTATATGGAGCTTAACACAGGAGATAATAAAAATCGGTGTTCACTGCTTAAAGTATGTATATTGAGAGAAAAACGCCTCCAATTGGGGCATAGCAAAAACAACTATTAAAATAATTGCTCCTTATAAAATTTAGGCACTATTTATAAAAATTAGTCTTCATGCATAAACAGCCACCCTTAGAGGCGGAATACTTTCTTCAAAATTAAATAGGACCACACCTGAGGTACCCTCTTAAAACATAAAATAATCATCAAATTTGAGAACCTCCTCCTTTTTTGAAATCGGTTAAAAGTTGTAAAATGATCCTATATACGATAAATTTAAACTTCAAATTCCCACTAATAACAGAAATTCAGCAATCTTTTACACACGACAAAATACTAGACAATATAACAAAAATTACTGACAATACCAAAGTACCTGTAATATACACGTGTATGATAAAATAATTTTAGAATATATGAGTATAATACCTATTATATATTCGTGTAAGAGATTATATTTATATAAAGAATAAGATCCCTCTGCCCTTCCTTATAATACCCTTACAAGGTATCATATTATAAGGACCTATACTTGAGATCTTTGTATTATCTTATATGAAGTATTTTGTTTTTCTTCTCTACTTTTGTCTACACAGCGGTGATGAGCCTTATGATCAGCTACGGCACTATAGTAGGGTTCCCATTTAATTTTGAAGAAAGTATTCCGCCTCTAAGGGTGGCTGTTTATGCATGAAGACTAATTTTTATAAATAGTGCCTAAATTTTATAAGGAGCAATTATTTTAATAGTTGTTTTTGCTATGCCCCAATTGGAGGCGTTTTTCTCTCAATATACTTTAAGCAGTGAACACCGATTTTTATTATCTCCTGTGTTAAGCTCCATATAGTGGCGAACTAGGGGATGCATCCGGTTGGCGCACTTTCCGTTAGCCGATTTCAATAAAACTTGGCAAATATATGTAATTCCACGAACTTTTGAGGTGAGTTTTGAGATTTTTTAGTACTCTGTACTGAAATTATTAAAACAATTGTAAGACACATCGTCGATTTTATAAAGAAATAAGTAAAAAGTTACAGACCTATATATAGACCTAATACGCGAAAATAGTCCTAAATGCTCTGTCCTCTACACGAAACAAACAATTGTTTCCGATACATACTAGACACAAAGAAATACTAAATGTTAAATCTGCTCTTTAGTTTCATGGTTGCTTAGTAACGGGATACAAAATGATAATAAAATAACTGTGTTTTCTTTATGGAAAGCTATTTAGGGACCTGGGAACCCTCTTACGAGAAGGACAATCGCGCACAGGATTTTTTTTTTAATAATTTATTTCGTTTTGGTGTTTCGTACATACATATATGGATGCTAATAAGCAATAACGTGTCAACCAAAATAATTTGCAAAAATGGTACCTAAAGATTTTTTCGTTGTTTTTGATACTTTATTCTAAAATTTACTTGTAAAATGAACACTTTTGGTGTATGTGAGGGGCTGCACAGGGCGCGGCCAGCCGCTGGTGGGGGCGCGGACGAGTGCAACAGCGTACCCGTACCCCCACCTACAGCGGAGAGGAGGAACACTCCGGGGGTTTAGTGCTAGGGGGTTCAGTCCCACATAACCCTGACTCTGCCCCCGCGGGGCCGGGGTATCTGTAAGCAGATTCCCCCGGATTCACCAAAAAAAAGGTTGATGTAAAATATGTAAGGCACCTTACTGTCCGAAAGTCTTATTGTACTAAAAATATACGTAATTGTACATAAAATGTAAGCGCGACAAATGCCTCAGTGGTAGAACGGTTACCATACCGGACTGCCACGCAGAGGTCCCAGGTTCGATTCCCGGGCCGGGAGAAATATTTGTACGGCCTGCATTTATTTCTCTCGTGAGTTTGGATGCAATTTGTGGTTGTCTATGTGTATGTCCATGGCACCCGCGAGTCAGGGTTTCCCTGGTGCGTGGTTATGTTGTGTGTGTGTGTGTGCGTGCGTGCGTGCTTGCGTGCGTGCGTGCGTGCGTGCGTGCGTGCATGTTTGCGTGCGTGCGTGCGTGCGTGCGTGCGTGCGTGCCTGCGTGCGTGCGTGCGTGCAAGCGTGCGTACGTGCGTGCGTGCGTGCGTGCGTGCGTGAGTGCGTGCGTGCTTGCGTGCGTGCGTGCGTGCGTGCGTGCGTGCGTGAGTGCGTGCGTGCGTGCGTGCGTGCGTGCGTGTGTGTGACAATACGCGCGATCTACAATATATTTAGGTTAAGTAATGACATATTTTGTCTAATGTACTGCTTGTACAATAATAATAGTTTTAAAATCGGAAGCTTCATACGATTTCGAATACCAATAATACCACCTAGATAGTAACATGAGTCAGCTTACCAATGAATTATAATAATAAATAATAATTCACGATAATACATACATTCTATAAAAAAAAATGTATTGTTCTTGATGTTATGCCCAATGTTAGGTACATTGGGCATAACATCAAGAACAATATTTTGTGGTGAGAACATAAACAAGCTTATTATTATTATTATTATTTTATACTCTTGCCTCTCCCAAGGCCTAAAAGATACATTTTGAATTTGTAAATGGGAGAGGCAGTATTCCCCGGCATCGGCACAGGCACATGGAACTTTTCAACTTATGTCTCAGGGTGACGGGCGCAGTGGCACTACCCCTCACATATGTGAGGGGCAGTGCTTTTTATTGCAAAAAATAATAATATTATTATTATTAAATAAAATAATGATAATAATAACAAACACTCAACCACAGACCACATAAACTTATTCCGTGAATTTATTTGATTTAAGTCCGTGAATGTAGTTAAAAAACTTCGTTTGTTCGACTGACAGCGAAGCAAGCAAAATTAGACAGTACTGCGATGACATTACAATTTAAATTCAACGTTTTAGCTTTTTCATATTCCTTTACATATCACTACGTTTAAATAGGTTGACTTGCGACATTTTTTTCGTGGTTTTTGTATTAGACCCGTCGTCCATTTATTTGTAAGTCAATGTTAAGCACCCTTATGGTCAAACTAAATTACGTAGACGCATTTACAAAATAAATTGGTAAAACGTTATTGCACACATACGTCATTTCTTTTAAACACACATTTCAATCACTTAAGTAAAATAAGAACAAAAAGACACAGATTACATTTAACTTTCTAAATCGTCCTCAGTTAAAGCTCTGCATGTTTGTAGTTACTAAAAAGCTCACATAAATTGAAAATGAATTAGAAATGTTACCTTTCATTTAAATAAAGAACATCTTGAAAATGTCAAGCTATGACATGACATGCATAAAGACATTGTAACCACATACACACATCAAAAAAAGTTTGCGATCAATAGCATAAGCTCCTATAATTCTTTAAATTTAACTTTATCAAGAAAAAATCTATGTTGTATGCTTTCTTTAAATAGGAATACCCTGTTTGAAATTAAAATATAAAACTATTTTTTATTATTTATTTTAAAAAATTGAGCCATTAATCTTAATGTAATAGTGATAGAAATTTCATAGAAAGAAAAAGACTGTTTAATTAAACTTAAACAACAATTTATTATTAAAAGGTGTGAATTCAATATAAAATAACTCCTCCCCTGGCTCGAATACATGCGAAGATCCTCCTGGGCATGCTGAGGATCAAGTTATCCAGCATTTCCTGGGGTAACCTATCCCATTCTTCAATAGTGGCTTCCCTGAGCTCTGGAACTGTCTGGGGACGTGGCTAATGGTTCCATACTGCTCGTTTAAGAGCATCCCACGCGTGCTCTATTGGGTTTAAGTCGGGCGAGCCGGCAGGCCAGTCTAATCGTGTGATATCGTATTTTTGCAGAGCAGCATTGACTCGTTGAGCTCGATGTGCGGGCGCATTATCATCGACCAGTACAAATTGGTGCCCATGGTTTACTCGGAATGGTCTGACGATATCATCAATAGCAACTGCTTTGTACATGTCTGCTGTCATGAAGCCCCGATACGGGATCAAAGGCGTTCTAGCTCCAATCATAATGCCACCCCAAAAGGACACCGATTTTCCGCCTTGCTGAACTGTTCCAGTGGCAGTTCTTTGTCTTTCACGGTCGCCTGGTCTTCTCCAGACACGGACACGTCGGTTATCTGGATGAGTGCTGATTCGGGATTCGTCAACGAAGAGACAGTTTTGCCAAATGTTTTCGTCCTCACCTTCTTCATTTTGCCGAAGTCTAGCCCACTGCAATCTTCGTTGTTGACGTTGCCGGGAATTGAGCGGAGCTCGCCAAGACCTCCGTGTTCGTAATCCAGCCTGGTGCAAGCAATTGCGAAAGGTCTGCGTGCTAACTTCAAGCCCAGAGGCGGCCCTGACTTCTGCTTTTATTTTAGTGGCGTTGATTGTTGGATCACGGGCTGCCAGCAATCTAATATAGCGCTTTTGGGCAGCTGTCAAAACAGTTGGGCGACCGCTGCGGGGTCGGTCAGCTAAATTCCCCATTCCGTGATACCTCTGCAACGTAGCCACGACACAGGATTGGGATATAGCAAGTCTGCGTGCTATTACTCTCGTGGTGTATTCTTCTTCCCTCAAAGTTACTATTCTAGCTCGTAAAACCTCTGATAATCCTCTTGGCATTTTTTCAATCACAACTTTCCGCGAAAAATATCTTGAATCGCTTATAATTGACTAAATCAGATTTCTGAATGAGCGTAAGCTGGGACTGAAAGCCTTTTTATATGAAAAAACAATTGAACGGGGTCATTGTTTTATGTTCTAATTTATTTTTAAATAAAGAATCTAAAATGAAGAAAAAATCATAATATAATCTACAGTAACAAAAAAGATTTCAGTTTTTCGAAGTGATCGCAAACTTTTTTTGATGTGTGTACGGGCCTTACATCTTATTATTACACTAACGTTAATTAAAAAAGAGACATAAGTGGTTTCTTGCGCCCATCTTACCTTGTTGAGAATGAAAAAGGGCTATAATTAAATAATGAAGCATAAACAATAAAATATTTTAATTCCATATTTTTGTTTTAACATTGATTTTTCTTATTGCGTTTGAAGAAAGTGTCTATTATTTTTCGTTTGGAAACAGCACACATTTTTTTCAATTAATTTCTATAAACATTGTTTTCTCCGTTTTGAGCTTTTGTCGCAAGCACCCTTTCAATTAACGGCGGCAGATTAATAATAAATGTTAATTTCAAACATAACAAGTTCATAAAATTAAATAACATGTTTAGCAAATTGTTAACACGTAAAGTGCATTCTTTATAAATACAAGTTTATCTACTATTACTGGAATTAAACCACGGAAATGCTGACTGGGTCTGACACACAAGCTGCGGTTTTTGCCCGCAACAATATTACGGGTATGGATTATTACCCTGAAAAGGGCTCTACGTACAAACACATTGATAGGTATCGAATTCAATATAGGTACACTAAAAAGTGTACGAGTACAATTATTATAATTATTTATTAAAGTATTGAAGTGACAATAACATAGAGCGACGATACTGATCACGACAAAATCACGGTAAAACAAGGTATCAGCAATAACAGGTGTAGTGCCACTCATAGCTTTCAATAAAAAAGATCTGTGAGGCACTGCCACTCCACCCGTCGCGCATTATAAGTTGATGCATCCACGTGCAGACAGTTTCACCAGCACTCTTATGCTCAAGTTATACTGCTTAGCACCAGAATTAGGAATGGTGACAATACGTTATTGGACGTATTCTTTCACAAGTAGGTCTACTTCTGCTAAAACTTCAAACTAATTACTGTATGTATCGCTTTTAAGACTTTCGTGGTTATTCACTAAATGATTGTCACTAGTATCAGGTTTCTTACCACGGTAAACTGTCCAGTGCATGGAATCCGATCCTTAGTGCGTGCAGTAATAAAAACAAAAATACATCGAGTTCAGTTTCGCGTGTGGATACAGTGAGTGTGGTTTGTGTGAAAAAAGTGAGTGACAATGGTAACGCCACAACAAATCGCGATGAAGGTAGTCGTCGACAGCGCAAGAGGGTAGACAGATATGTCTGCTCTTAAAGCTGTCATCTGCCGCCGTCCAGTCAACCCGTGACCAAGGAGCGTGCAACCGTTCCGAAATATCGGGAAAATAAAAAGAAGTCATACCGTGGTAAGAAACCTGATACTAGTGATAATCATTTAATTACTGTATGTGTTGAAAATCAACAGAATTTTGTTTTTCAAACTGCAGAGGCTACATAGATATGAATGAAGTATCAAATTCATAGTAATAAGTTATAGCTACTGCGGTCGTAACGTCAAAGAGGGACCAACCTAAGCTGGCACCACGTCATAAAGGAATCATAATGAGGAAAAATGGAAGTAAACTGGCATACGAAATAACAACATTACTCTTCAAATGCATCAAGTGCTCCTGATCAATTTGCAGCTCAATCCGGTTATGCGTCGGTAAATTCACAAACTACTTCATTCAAATTTTCATAAATTATCAGCCGCTTAGATTTGGAAGCTTTTGTTAAAAGCTTTTAACTAAAGTCTGTGTTTACACTCGCAGCTATTGGATACGAAAAAATATGAGATAATTTAAAAAAATATGTATTTGAAGACTATCTATTTTTTTTAAATTTACTATAACTCAGCCTTTATTGCATCGTTAGAAATTCAATTGAAAGAGATATAAATATGAAATCGTTCTAAGAAAAAAAATGATACGTTTAATTAACACGTAAAACTTAAGTAATTTTTTTGAGAACGTTCTTGTAAAAAATTTTAGAAACGATGATGGATGCAAATGACAATTAGCTTGCTTTGTCATCAGTCAAAAGCAAAAATAAAATTATAAATAAAAGAATATAATTTCCGTAATAATGAATCCCCTAAAAGTAAGTAAAGTAAGCAAAACCAGTAGCTTTGTAATTGTGTCTACACGTGAGAACGGGGATGTAAAGCTGGGTTTGGGATCGGTTCTATTAGTGAATGCTTCTCGCGGGAATACGGTAAGCTAAATATATGACTAGTTATGTATAATCTTTATTACATTTTTTCAGTTGCTAATATTATCTGCATATGCAAAGAATTTTCTTTGAGTAATACGCTAGCTAACGTATTTCGAATTTGTGTAACATATTTAAAATGAAGTCACATAATTGCAAGATTCTTTAAGTATCTAAAAACCTTACAGTTCTGCACTCCTTTTATTTTTATTAACTCCCAGCGCAAAAAGGGAGGAATTATAAATTAGAAGCTTTTGTCTTTGTATCCGTGTATTCTCTCCGTTTATATGTATAATAGTATAGTAGCAACAGAGTTCCTCGTCCAAGAAAGAACTGCCACCTTATCTATTTCTGCCGCCAAACAGTAATGAGAGCATCACTGTGTTTCGGTTTTGATTAGGATGCTGATCAAATTACAGGCACATGGGACTTGACAACTTATGCCTCTGAGTGACGCGCAGTGCCCCTCAGATCAAGCACTTAGTGGCATTGCAATTGTTATGGACAAGTGGGTCGCTTAACACCAGGCGCACGACTTGTACGTTTGTTGGTATTATAAAAAAATGTCTGTGGCATCGTAGCTCCCAAATGGGTGGACTAATTTCAAACCTTTTTTTTAATTTAGAGACCATCGAATCATATTTTTGTCGATCCAGCCGCGAAGGAGGTGGTGTATGTATATTGTTGCATGAAAATATTGTTTTTAAAGAAAGAAAAGATCTATCGATCCATTCAGTAGAGTTTGTAATAGAAACATGTGCAATAGAAATACCTAAATTAAATTTAATCTTAATAGTCTTATACTGGCCTAATAGAAATAGAATGCCTGAATTGTTTTACGAGTCGCTATCAAAACTATTGAACCTTGTAATAAAAAAAGATTCAAAAAAAAATGTTATTATCGGGGGAGATTTTAATGTAAATGTCTTAGTACAGGATAGTTCAACTTTAAATCTGTTGCATTTTATGAAAAGTTTTAACTTTACACAAGAAATTAAGGAACCAACTAGAATCACTGAAACATCTGCTACTTGTATAGACCTAATATTTACCAACATACACAATACAAACTTAGTTTTACAAATGACGGTTAAAGACTACGAATTCTCA
>NW_020653874.1:0-20305 GCF_003589595.1 Hyposmocoma kahamanoa
ACTAATGAATATTGAATTGTATTTGTCGCACATTGTTACACTTCTCATTCCGCCCACCAAGAACACTGTTCTTTAAAATCGCCCGCCCACCATTGTACAATGGGGGAACCATATCTTGGTACTACTGCTCTCTAGGTAGACAAATCAATTTTGATAGCGGACGTTTAAGTGTAGAATTTTTACATTTAAGTGTTGCAACTCTTATTTCACCGTCTGGTCCAGTATGTAATTCCTTAATTCTCGCTAGTAACCATTTAGTTGGCGGTAGATCTTCATCTTTAATTATTACAATGTCTCCAACCTGAGGAGGGATTGATTTCGATTGCCACTTGTGGCGTTGTTGCAGTGTATGTAGAAATTCTTTGGACCACCTATTCCAGAAATGTTTCAACATTTTTTGTAGCATTCTCCATCTGTTTAACGGGCTAATGAATTCATCGGTATTGTGTTTTTCTGGAATGGTTATCAAAGGTTCTCCAACTAAAAAATGAGCGGGTGTTAATGATACCATGTCATTCGGGTGATCTGTTAAGTTTCCTATTGGCCTTGAATTTAAGCATGCTTCGATTTGACAGAGCAGAGTTGACATTTCCTCAAACGTTAGCGTTGAATTTCCAATTGTTTTTATCAGGTGTGTTTTTACGGCCTTTATTCCGGCCTCCCAGAGGCCTCCGAAATTTGGGGCCTTTGGTGGTATAAAATGCCAAGTAGTGCCATCATTACTTATCATCTCTGCTATCTCTTTGAGTACCCCTGTCATACTGTGATTGAGCATCAGGGTTAGTTCCTTTGCAGCTCCTACAAAATTTAAACCATTATCGCTGTACAGATCTGCGCAATGGCCACGACGCGATACAAATCTGCGAAAAGCTGCTATAAAACCTTGGCTCGTCAGATCACTGACTGCTTCTAAATGGATTGCCCTTGTCTTCATACATACAAAGAGACAAATATAGCCCTTGAAGGCCTTGTGACCTCTACCCTTTGATACACGCATCTGAATTGGTCCCGCAAAATCTACGCCACTGGCGTGAAAAGGTCTTCCAGGGCTAATTCGAACCCTTGGGAGATCTCCCATCTGCGGCTGCACTGTAGCCCCTCGGTGTCTCACACATATAACACATTCCCGGTAGTGCTTCTTTATCAACGGTTTCAAGCCAATAATCCAATATCGAGACTTTAAGTAGTTCATTGTGAGGGCCATTCCACCATGAAGTAACTTCGAGTGTGCGTCTTTGATCAACAACATGGCCAGGTGAGTATCTTTAGGGATGATTATTGGGTGCTTGTAGTCTACTGGAACGTCTGCCGCTTGAATTCTGCCCCCAACCCTTAATAGGCCCTCAGTGTCCAGGTAAGGATATAATGCCAGTAACTTGCTTCTTTTTTTTATCTTTCCTTTTTCTTTTATGTCTTTTATTTCTTCTTCAAAATGTTCTTCTTGTTCCGTTTTAATATATTTATTTAGAGTTTCCTTCATTTCCTCGCTTGTTAAGTAATTTGGTAGTTCTTTTCTAACTGTTTTCTTTTCTTTTAGTTTCAGGAATCTTCTACAATAGGTAAGTACTCGTACTGTTTTAATTAGGGTTGAGTATCCTTCCCATACTGATTTTTCTTTTTCCACATGAAATGTCTTCGTGTGCTGTATTCTCTTCTCTAAGTTTGTTTCTGAAATTCTTTTCTTTTCTTTAGGTAATGCATTGTTTTCTATTAACCATTTTGGTCCATTCCACCAAATGTTTTTGTTTTTCAGTTCTTTTGGTTCGATGCCGCGCGATGCCAGATCTGCGGGATTGTCATCGGAAATCACGTGGTTCCATCGGTCATTATCTAGTCTGTTCTGTATTTCAGTAACACGATTTGCTACGAAGGTTTGCCACTTTAATGGTTGACCTTCGATCCAGGCCAGTACCACCATCGAGTCAGTATACGCAAATATATTCTGTTTTGGTATTTTCAGAATATTTGCAGCTTCCGAGAGCAGTTTTGCCACCAAAACAGCGGCACATAGTTCCAGTCGGGGTACTGAAATTTGTTTTAATGGTGCTACTTTAGTTTTGCTTTCAAGGATCGAGACCTTCACTTCATCTTTGCGTACAACTTTTATGTAAATAACTGCGGCGTAGGCGGCTGTGGACGCATCGGCGAAACCATGTAACTCCACCCGGTCAACCTTTGAGTCAATAAATATCCATCTATTCAGTTCCACTTTTTGTAGCTGTGGTAATTGTCCACGAAAATGTAGCCATTCTTCTTTCAGGTGTGTAGGTAATGGTTCGTCCCATCCAGACGTGCACAACCATAGCTTTTGTATAAAGATTTTGGCCTTTACAATCGTTGGTGCCAACCACCCAAACGGATCAAATAGACGCGCCACCTCAGCCAAAACGCTTCGTTTTGTAAATTTCTTATCATCAGGCAAGGTAATAGAAAACTTAAATTTGTCATCAACTCTGTCCCAAAATAATCCCAATGTCTTAATAACTTTATCGAATTTTATTTCAAATTGATTTTTATTATCTGTGTTTTCTTTGATTGTCTCCAGGAACTCTTCTGAATTACTCGACCATTTTTGAAGTTCAAATCCGGCCATTTTTAATAGATTAGATACTTCGTCATGAATTTTAACGGCTTGAGTTACATCGGCTGCTCCGGTTAGCAGATCGTCCATGTAGAATGATTTTTTTACAATTTCAGCTGCAATAGGGTACTTGTGACCTTCATCATTTGCCACTTGCACTAGTGTTCGGACGGCAAGATATGGAGCTGACGCTGTACCAAAGGTGACAGTAAGTAACTTGTATGAAAATATAGCAATTTAGTTCGATCTTCTTTCGTTGTATTAGCTATAACCTCATCGTGAGTTGTTTTAAATGACAGCCAAACTTTTTCTAGGTTATCTAAACGCGTGTCCAAATAACTCAATGTAATTCTGGATTTCGGTGATTTATAGAAGTTGATTTGACCCTTGGTTATTTGTGCGAATCTATCTTCTTGAACGTTTATTAACTTTTCCATTTTGAAGTAAATTTAAAGTTCAATATAGGTATAGAAAAACAAGTCCGATTAACACGTAGGTAAATTGCACTAAGATTAAACATGAAGTTAAATTTTGTAAACAATGCACAAAGTTCTATTTGCTCGAAATATTCCAAGTTCACTGATTTTAATTATTCTAAGTTCAAACTTTTGTGAAAAAAAACACAAGTCCCAAACACTTAAGAGTCAATGTTCACTTGAGAAGAAATTTTGCTAAATGATTTCCAGTTCACAACACAATAAGTTCAAGTTTTTCTACCATAAATACTACGACTTACGATTAACCAAGTCCAAAATCCATTTACACTGCAATCCGTTAAGGTTAACACTATGCACAGACACTTCGTCACAATTTTAATATTCAGAAACGCACTTCACACTAACACTATGACCGCTATACTGTGCAGACCGCGACCAAAACCTAAATCCGGCTCGAAGGACCATTGTTCGCCTAGTTAAACGCCAAGATAGGATCCTCAAAAGAAACAACCGATGTATAACGAACTTGTATTAAAGACTGAATAATAACAAACATGCATTTTATATATGCAATTGAAAAAGACAAAACGCTAGCGCGTTTTATCTCGATGCTCGCGCCATCTATTGGCATTTTGGTGCAAACACCGGTTGATATACAAAATTTGCCTTTCACGAGTTTTAAAACTATAGTGAAACAAAAACTTTATACTAAAGGTTTATTATACATCTTATGCGTACTTGGATGACAAAAATCCATGGTAGTACCCGTTTAGCTCATGGAGGTAGTCTCGATCTCTGATGTTTCAAATTAAAAAAAAATATTGTAAATGTTATTTACAAAGAGCAACCCCTAGAGTTTCTTGCTCATTCTTCTCAGGGGAATCTGCCTTACGAATGAGTGGTAGAGTTTAACCATTGTGACGATTTCAGGTGTAATAATGCTTACCTATGAAATAAAGATTATTTTGAGTTTGAATTTGAATTTGAACATGTGTATAGGGATTTTGAATAATTATTTGCCATAAAATGAATGAATGATATATTCTTTATTGCACATAATATTACAATTAAAATACAATAACTTAGGTATAGAGATAGTAAGTTAATGTGCAACTTTCACAGTACTTCCAGGCAACCTAAGTACAGAAATTTGGGATATACAAAAGGGTGCACACCAAAGAATATCATTAGTAGTACACTACACAATAATCATTAATAAACTCATGTATGTAAATAAAAATATCCATACAAATATTTGAAAGGGTAATGAAGAAAAGACGAAACTTAGGAGTTAAAAAATGTCATTGTTACAAGGACCTGCTGTTAAATTGCAACTGACCAAACAGCTTGTAATAAGGAATGTTTTGAATTCACAACGCCATCCCCGGAGAACAAAGATATAACTGCCATTATGACAGTTTTAGTCTTATATCATATTTAATATCTTTAGGTACCAATACATCTTATCAATTTTTTTCGTGATTTTTAAGCAGTTACTTACGAAATAACAAATTAATACAATATTATTCTAATTGTCTACCCATGCCCAAGTGCACAGGAATAAGGTTATATGATAATATTTAACTAAATGAGATATGTTTCTTAATACGACAAATGACAATACAATTATGAAATGTTACTTTGTTGCGATTATCATTTGTTTCTCCGGGGATGGCGACATATACCAAATTATGTTGATTTACAGTGCATACAATAACTTATTACAATCATTGACTTACAATTATATGGACGTCGGGTCCGCGCTAAAAAGTGTCCGCACTTGTAAGGCGCTAAAATCGTATACAGAGCGCGACACTCCGCTTTAGTCTTCATTTGCTCTACGGACAGCGCGATACTGCGATGACATAACAATTTAAATTTCGAATAGGTTGACTTGGGACATTTTTTTCGTGGTTTTTGTATTAGACCCGTCGTCCATTTATTTGTAAGTCAATGATTACAATAAATGTAATTTTTAAATTTTTATTGAATATCACAACATTTTACTACCGTGAAATTCAATTATTTTTTGTGAAATTACTCTACTAGTTGGTTATAATTAATAATACAAAGATCGAACACGGATACTGGGTCGAACATCTCTAGTCAGCCGCTTGTAGCTGTAACGAGTGAAGAAATAGATCACAGATGGCGCTACGGCAAAAATTTGGTTAAAAATTAAAACAAAGGTATGCAACTGCAACAAGCACATAGAAAAATTTAAGTCTGCTGGTGCGTTCCGTAGCTCAATTGGGAGAGCGTCTAGCATAGATTGCTTGAAGGTGTTGATTTGAATCTAGCCGTATCGAATGAATTTTTATTCGTCTTCGCTCTTTGTATTAATAATTATTAAGTACTTGTAATGAATTCAACAGCGGGACGCGGTATTCTGCTTATACGTTCACTTTACTGCTTGGCGGCTGGAATAGATATTATTGTTGTTACCACTTTAAGTTTCTTCAATAATTGTCATGTATTATAGATTCATGTGTGATTTACATTGCATGGAACGAGCAAAGGGCACGAAACGTCGGTTTGCTAGCAAAAATAAATGTAATACTACTCTATTTAGAACCGAATTTTAAATAGCTCTGCAAATTCGAAACTGCTTCCCTGGCCGAACGATTACCACACTGGACTACCACGCAGAGGTCCCAGGTTCGGGCCGAGAGAAATATTTGTATGACCTACATTTAGTTCTCTCGTAAGTTTATAGTTTTGTCCATGGCATTCACGATACTGGGTTTCGCTAGTGCGGGGATAACCCCGCACAAACATAAGATTGTGTACATTGTTATGATATTTGTTGAACAAGTTATACGATCACCTTAAATTTATTTATTTATTTAATTATTATTTATTATATTACATATTGCTTACAGATTAATATCCAAACACAATAGTAATTCTTAAGCTAACATCATATATTGAAATAATAATGTAATCATACTTAATAAAGAATTGATACAAAATAAATTGAATGAAAATTTACAAATCATTGAATTTTATATATTGCATAAAATAAACTGAATAAAAAATTAGATAAAAATAACAAATCATGGAATTGGACATTACATTATTAACCATCAAATTTTAAAACATTAACATTGTATTAATTATTCAGGATGCACAATACTTATGTGATGCTACTGTCCATGGTCAATGACTCGAGATATCGTCCCGCGGAAACCGTAAAATGGGCTTCCGAGCATGCAAAGATGTCCAATGAGGAGTCAAAGATAAGCATTCGATTAAAGTACTTAAGCGCGCGGGGAAAAGGAGCCAGATCACTTGCCCTAGAACGTGTAGAAGGTATAGCAAATAGCCTTCTTCTGTGAGGCCGCACCAGACTGGTCCTAGGCACCCAAAAGCCCATCATGGTTAGTATGAATGGATTGTACAAGATTCCACGCACCAAGCGAAATATGTAGGTCATAAGAGCTAGATTGCGTCTTACTTCCAGCGTTCTGTAGCCGACCATACCCAAAATAAAAGTAGTGGGGTAAAGTAAGGGGTAATAACCGTAAATTTTTCTATAAAGGTTGCGAACAAATGACTTCTGAATTTTCTCTAACGTCGATATGTGATTATAATGAATGGGATTCCAAAAGATGGCGTTACTTGCCACGAACAAAACTATTATACAAAAGACGAGATGTGAGGTCACTTTTGAACGGTCTTGCTTGTCTCATGACAAAGCCGAGAGACTTACGTGAAGATTTATTTAATTTTGAGATATGTTCCCGGAAAGTAAATAATAAATAACATCTTATTTATTTCAACCATGTTCTGTAAACTTTCGAAAGAAAAAAAATGAGATCATAGTACGTTATAGGTACGTTACTTTATCTATTTAAAATAACAACTCTAGGATTCATATCAATAATACCCGTATACGTTAAAACCTAGTTCAACGAAAATGATTTATTCAGTATAGGGCGAAAGCGCGTTTCATGTGTAAATGTAGGCGACTTTACATTTCAAAGAGTATTTTTGCTTTTGCATAATGAACCTTTTTACCGTTTAGTAAGTTGGCTTAAGCAAATAACATTGAATTTTACGATCACTTTTAATGGGAGAATTTTATACAAAGTGTCTACTACTAGGTATCTGTTTGAAAAAGACAGTAGTAAAAATAAACTCGATCCATATAAATTTCAGTACTAAGACGGGTCGTCTCCTGGGAGAGGTTTTTGGTCGGCAATCCATTACTTTGGTCTTACATTTTCTTCGGTAAACACACAATTTGAATTTTCAAAGAACAATAGAATACAAAGTTTATAATGCAAATATCTATATTATGACAAAGTAATTCTTAATTGTAAAAGAAAATCTTAGTGCTCCGTTTGCCAGTGCCCAACTACCCCGTGCTCTAATATACAGATTGAGGGGTATTTAAAGACTCCCCAGGGTAAAAAACCGGTTGAACTAAGAGAATTGTATATTAGATTCTCGAGACTATGGGATGTGAAAGAGCTCAAGAGATCTGTACTTTGCACATACTTAATTATTTTAACTTTGTAATGAATCGTTTATGATTTTTATCTTTTGGTAAAATATAACCATAGCCATTAGCCATTTTTTATGGTACCGAGTGACGGGACGAAGAGGTCATGTGCATGATGGTACGCGACACGCCTATTCATAGCTTGTGGTTGTTGCAGTGCAGTTAAATCGCAAAGATCTGAGGATCATTGCCACTGCGCCCATCACCCTGAGACATAAATTGACAAGGCCTATGTCACAGGATAACTTAATAGTTACTACGTAACAGATAGATCACTCTCATACAAAATCGAAAATATCTACGCTGTAATAATGGCCTACTGAATCCCATGCGCTCACTACGAGGAAAAAGGAACTCAAGCACGCGCCCAGAGAGGCGAAAATAACGTTGCCCGCCCTGTGCAATCGTGCGGAACCGATTGCTCATAAATGTGAGTGCTTGTATAAGCGGTTAGTAGGCACTAATTGCGTAACCTTGAGCGAGTGTCGGAGCCCTGTCCATGTGTGTGCCTTCAAAACCGAAACGCAGTAATGCTCACTGTGCCGCCTGGTTACAAATTTTACCTTATTACGGTATAATAATGAGTGTATCTCGTGTGGTTGCACTAGCTCTCTTTAGTGTAACTCGGTCTTCGATCCGATATATCTTTCTTTGGAAACGCTGTCACTGTTAGAACGAAAAGTAAATATGTACTTGTTGGCGACGACCCTGTTGCGAAATGAAAGCTTTAAAATTTCGACCACCGCAGAAAAGTGGCATACTTGTCGGTTTTTGCTACGCTACGAACTCTTCAGTTTCGTCTAGAAATTCAGAAACACTCTATCCATGTGCTGTTGATACTATCACCCATTCGCATTAAGCTAAGTTTTGTTTGCTCATTCTTAATAAATAAAAAGATATTTTACGTATAAAAGATAATACGTAAATTGACCACTTCGGTGGCCTAACGCTAAACGCTTAAAGTGAAGGACTCAATCGAAGGACCTTTCTTTCGTGTCTTCATTATAATCCGCATTGCCTGTGAATACAAATTCTCAAAAAATAGCCTGACCCTTTTCGTAACCAGTTGCCAAACAGCTCATTTTATTTTAGTCATGCTTTCAGTTGTGACAAAAACATAAGTTTGTTTTAGGTGAAATTCTATCGTGGTTGCGTGGTTGTGAAATGTTTGAGGTAGATACGGAGAAGTGTGTATTTGTTGCAAGATATTTAAATACACGCCTTTTAGAAATAAAATATACTCGTTTTTTTATAATATCGAGTGACGGTACGGACAAGTCGTGCGCCTGGTTGTAAGCGACAAGCCATCCATAACAATTGCTGTCGGTCTCAGAGCTTTAAATCGCAAATATATTATCCTGAGACATAACCGCTCACGCGATACATGCAGCCGTAGACGCATACCACACCTAGAGGTGCCGGTGATGATTTTATACCGATTTATCGGATATCGAAGTTATAACAGGTAAAAGAACTAATACTAATTGCTATTTCGGTAACTACTCTAGCAAAATATAAAGTTTTTAATGCCTGTGTCTGTCATTTAAAAAAAATAAACAACTTCAAAAATACGTCACGACAATCGTGTGTGTTATTGTTTGGGCTGGTGATTTCGGTGTTTATTTATTGACATACCATAAGTAGCGTTTTTTAAGTTTACCCTGAATATAAATGTTTATAAACTATACTTTAAGGAGTAATTTCATGACAAACGTTAGAACCACTCAAATGGAATATTATCATATTTACCCAAGTACACCAAAAATTTAATTAGTGCTTTTTAAGTGCAGGATTTGCGGTGTATTACTACATTTTATTTGAGATGTTTTTGTTGTAGTACGGAGGGTATTTATTTAGCAATGCAGAATAATAATTTTTATTTATAAAAACTTGTATTTAAACTGAATCCTTTTCTAACTTGCGAAACCAAATAGCCCCAATTTTGCGGTAGGATGAGCGCATCGCGTGAGCGGATAAGTTGACAAAGTCCCATATGCCTGTAACTTCACCAGCACTCTTACCCTTGGCGGCAGAAATAGGTAAGGTGGCGGTACTTCCCTGGACGGACGTCCACTTTCTCAAGGAGCTGTACTGCTACTCTTACTGTAAAATAAGCTCATAGTTTTCTGATGCATTTATTATGAAACATAGGAAAAAAAATTTCATTCATCTTTAATAACAATTGAAAGGAACTAATTTTTCCCTAAATGAACATGTAAAATTTTATTTTTTTGGTCGATTGTGTTTTGACCCCATACTTCACTATCGGTGTAGCATATGTATGTGGTGAGTAGTGAGTAATATATTTTATAATTATATTTTTTAGTTATGTAGTAGTAACATTTTCTTTATATACCTTCCTTTCTTCCTTCCTTCTTCTTGTGTGGAATAAAGGATTAAATTTGGCACGCGCGTGTTTCCCTCGTTTCCTATAAGTATTTATTAGAAATACCTCATTGGCAACGTTGAATTGCTGCGTTTCATGGTGCCACGCGTAAATTATACTAAGTTTGTTGGCGGTTATTTCAGTATAAAACTACGAAATGTCTATATCTGGCACCGCACCCGTGTTCGACTGCACAGTGGATGAGTGGATAGTTCACAAAGCACAAATAACGAATTTTTTTGACGCGAATGATATCAACAACAACTCCGATACAACGGGTGCGAAAAGACGAGCGATATTGTTAAATATATGTCGCAGGACTCATATCGTTCGAGTCGACTAACTACAGTAATATTGTGAAGCGCTAGATTCGCATTTCCTGCCAAAGAAGTGTTTGTATACAGAAGACGGAAGTTCCATTCAGCAACCAAACAAGCAACTGAATCAATGGCGGAATATGCTGCGCGCCTGTGAGGTATTGCAGCGGAGTGTAGTTTCGGTACCCATTTGGTTGTTTTTTTTGTTTTTTTTTGTTTCGAGTTGTTTCGAGTGGTCGCCACCACACTGACTTTAAATAAAGCCGTGGAAATTGCGGTGTCGATGGAAAGCGCACAGCGAGCAGTTTCCGGGCCCAACGTGACAGTGAAGAACGATTTCATGATGTATGCTGTATATATGTGTATGCATGCTCAGCATTTTTATAGAGTTGGATCTGAACAAGTCACAATATGAAATCAAGAGAAATTGTTTATTATCAAAGAATTGCTTGTTGTTTCAATCTTACAAATCAATCCACGAAGCTAAACAAACATGCTATCCACCAGAATCTAGCATAGAAATCAATAACATCATGGCAAAAATAAAACTGCAAGATCTTTAGACACAAAGAGACAAATTAGTCTGATAAAACATTTAGTGTGCAAAAAAGTAATAGAAAAATGTAATCACACAGAGGACAATGACTTATTTAGTTACTGTAGGGTCATGCCTATAGAAGTTAAGAGTAGGTATTTGATAGTGTTGGAAAAGTACTATAGCGATAATTATAAAGTTAGGCTTAAAAATAAGTACATGACAAAAAGAGTAAGGCAGGGCAGTTAAACTAGTGCAGTTTAAAGCAAATAATTATTATGAAAAAGATGTACACGCTATTTAGTTCCAAAAATATATAACGAAATTGATTGGCTTAGAAATGATACAAAATTAAGTAAATAAGCACTAAAACGTAAATTAAGGACGTATCTCTTAAAATAATCTTTATCTCTTATTAAATAAGTTAGTAGTTCAATTAATACTGTATAATGTTAAATATAGTAAAGAGGTATTATTAAGTAAGAGTGCACATGTCGCCAACAAACCGCACAGCAGTTTGGCGACTTTTTGTTATAATTAATACGTTGTACATAGGAATGAAACTATTTATCCGGATTTAAATCGCGTATATTTGTTTTTTCAAACAAACCGACGTTTCGGGCCCTTTACAGGTCCCATGGTCAACCGTCAACCGTGACGTATGTATAACAATCGCGAAAACCTAAGAACTCGATATAATACGTTGTAATTTTGAATAATAAATAAATAAAAAATTTTGGATCACACTACAGCAAGAATCCTGAAAATCAATGGCGTTCATTAAGTTGGTTTAACCCACTTCATGTTATATTCTAAATGAGGTTGTGGTGGATTAAGCGGACAAAGCGAGTACAAGCAAGTCCTGCCTGAAGAGACTGAATTGGTTTCCGATGCAAATTTATTTATATCTTCAATAGTGCCCCTGAAACTTGTTGATATTAATACTAATGAAGCTGTGTGGGAAAATCCGGTTCCATCATCAGTAAGATTTTGTCGCCCGATTTTAATGGAATTTTCTAAAGAGACACCCGAGAAGACTCCAAGTGTAGTTGCTAATATTAATGCTCAAATAGCCACTCTTACTCCGACCTTAATTAACAAATATGGTGAAGGTATTGAAATCACGCATACATTATTTTTAACAATGGTTGATGGAAAGGTGGCTCAAGTTTTGTCAGACTTCATCAGGCGCTGTACCATTTGTGGCGCAAGAACTACAGAGATGAATAATTTAGAAAATGTACAAAAGAAACCTGTTGACGAAAGTTCCTATCAATATGGCCTTTCCACTTTACAACTAATTTTACATATATCTTACAATCTGAACTTTGAGAAATGGTCTGCTGCAACAACAAAAAAAGACTTGAAAAAACAAAAGAAAAGTTACGTTCAAAGGAAGTTTCGAGAAGAAGTTGGTTTAAATATAGATAAATCTAAGCAAGTAAGTGGAAATACTGATGATGCCAATACAGCTAGGAGATTTTTTCAAAATTATGTTTGTACATAAGAAATTACTGGTGTGGATGAGGGATTGATACGACGATTTTATGTTATACGTCAAGTTATGTCAAGCGGAAAAGTTATTGAAGCTACGAAATTTGGACAATATGCACTCGAGACAGCGCAACTATACATTAACAAATATAAGTGGTATTATATGCCATCCTCTGTGCATAAAGTCTTAATTCACGGGGAAAGTGTAATTCGGCATTATTCTGTGTTACCGATTGGACAACTCTCTGAAGATGCTCAAAAGTCAAGGAACAAAGATTATAAACGTTTCAGACTTCATCACGCTAGAAAATGCTCTAGAATACCCACTAATGAAGACATCTTACATACACTTTTGTACACTTCGGACCCTTACATAACTAGACTTAGAAAACCTTATAATAAGAAATCTATAGAGCTTCTAGATAATGCTTTGGAGCTCCTAGGTGAACTTTAAAAAACTTTACAATTACTTTAAGATGTTTAATTTTTATATTTTTATTGAATTGATATTCAATTACTTTTCGTGAAATTACTCCACTAGTTTGTTACAAAGATGTTTAATTTTATTATTTGTAAGTAAACATAGTTTATTTTCTTTAAAGAGTGATGTTAGTTTATATACATTTTTTTTGTTCATATATTTTTTATAGCTATTCCAAGTCAAAGAATCATTTATACCATAGGTAAAATAAATTACACTTGAAAATGTCATTTTCATAAGCTACTGCTCGTTCACTATGCTGCCTTTCCTGAGAAGAAAGAACTCTAGCGATTGCTGTTTTCAAATAAACTTATGTGCTACTGAATACACTTTGAATCAAATTTGTGCAGAATCTAGACTCATATCGTCTTTCCACACATCTTTATCTAACACATAGTCTTCAATTTTGTAGTATGACCTTTGTAATTACTTTTGCTTTCTTTTTTATTAAGTTAAGTCATTAAAAATATTAAGTTTAAAAAAGATTTAAAAAGTTAAGTTATTAAAAATATGTTAATACCTACAAAACGTATATTAATTAAAAGTACATATATTCAAGAATAACCCAAAAAAATCAAGTAATTATCTTTCAACACTTGGAAGTTATAGATTTATGACTTGAAAATGACTCAATCTCCCCATAGTGCGGCGTCCAGTGTTTCTTGGATGACGTATTGATCGCCGCCACTTCACTGGAATAGCACTGAGAGCGGGTGAAGCGTGTTCTTCAGCGGCTACAAGATGCTGGTCTGATGTTGTAAAAATCTAAATGCCATTTTTTCAGGAAAGTGTTGAGTACCTGGGGTATATAATAGACACAAACGGGATACATAAAGACAAAAATAAAGTACAGGCTACAGTCAAGGCAAAAACTCCAGAAAATCAGAAACAGTTGAAATCGTTCCTAGGTCTTGTTAATTTTTACCAGAGTTTTATCCCACAGGCATCTAGGCTGATGGAGCCATTGTATTCATTACTACGCGATGTGAAATAGGAGTGGACTGAGAGGCACCAAAAAGCATTCGCTGACGTTAAAAAGGAACTATGTTCATCTCGTGTCTTAGCTCATTATGATTCGCGGCAGGATCTGGTACTAACTCTGGTACTATAAGCTATGCTTCACGTAGTTTATCCAAAAGTGAACGTGCGTACAGCCAAATACAAAAAGAGGCCACAGCGATAATATATGGCATCAAGAAATACCACCAGTATTTATATGGCCGCCAAAAGCCGTTTATTTTACGGACGAACCACAAACCCTTGATGTCTATTTTTTCGCCTACCTAAGGTTTTGGGTGCAGTAGTAGTAGTTAAGGAGTTTGGGTGTAATTTGTGGTTGTCTATGTGTGTGTCCATGGCACCCGCGACACAGGATTTCCCTAGTGCGGGGCTATGTTGAGTGTGTGCGTTAATTATTTTTATTATTTATAATATATAGAGACAAGGGGGCTAGTTACCTTAACGCGTTTAGTACGGGGGCGTTCTGTTGCCGCTACCAGCGTCCCGTGAAGAGCTTCGTGAAACCATCGCCGCGGACACAGAGTTGGCCCAGGTGCTGGCGTATTTAAAAAAGTGCTGGCCCAAGAAGGTTAAACCAGAATTGCTGGCCTATCGTCGTTGCCAGCATGAGCTACACGTAGACGATGGCGGCCTGTTGCGTGGCCATCGTTGTGCCGCAGGTGTACAGACGTACCGTAATTGACGAATTGCATGCCTCTCACATGAGAGTTGTAAAAATGAAAGTGGCCGCTAGAGAACGTTGCTGGTACCCGGGAGTTGATAGTGACATAAAAAGTGCCGTCTCAAATTGTGACCTTTATATTTCTGCACGTATGTCCCCGCCTAAGGTACCCATTGAAAATCGAGAGTGGCCCAGAGTCGTTTTCGATAGGGTGCATTTGGATTATTTGGGCCCGGTACATAATCGTACCTTTTTGGTTTTGGTTGACGCTCATAGCAAATGGTTGGAATGCATTGAGGTAGGTACCTAATTTACTGTCCTAAGTTGTTAGTAATTTTTTCTCGTTTCGTATGCTGCCAAAAAGTATTGTGTCTGATAACGCTAAAACCTTCACTAGCAATGAGTTCGCAGGTTTTTGCCGTATACACAAAATAAAACAATTATTTGTGCCACCGTATTTGCCGCAAAGTAAGGGACTCGGGAAAAATGGAAAATGCAGTAAAAACGTGTAAAAAGTTCGTTTAAAATGCTTTTAAAGAGGGACCCGCGAAAGAGGTAAATCAATACCTAGATAAGTATTTGTTTCACTATAGAAATGCGCCTCATTGTTCTACGGGTATGTCGCCGGCGCAGCTGATGTTCGGTAAACATCTCCGGTCCAAGCTGGACATGCTCGCCCCTCCCTCCTCGCACGGGCCTCCTTCACCATCACGAGATGTACTCAACCGAGTGCGTAAGTGTCAAGAAAGACAAAAATGTAATGCCCGTGAGGTCAGTCGAAATTTTTCCGTTAATGTTGGTGTATGGGTAAGAGACTATCGCGGAAACCCACAAAAGCCATCCTGGGTTTTGGGTATGATAACTAAAACGCTGGGCAGAGTATTCCTTGAGGCAACTGCCGACGGTTGTGTTTGGAGACGTCATGCGAATCAGTTAATGAGCGCGAGCTAGTATGACAAAAATAATTTAACACTTAATCAGTCACCGTGGTAATATGACGATAATGCAAATGATAATATGTTAGAACCGGTTCTGGATGACGCGCCATTGTGCATTGTGGCCGCGACGCGCGCTCTGAATTGAACCCCCTGCGAGTGGTTCAAAGCCCGAAAGCGCAGCTACCTCGCCGTCGCCGCCACAAACGCAAGTGGTAATTAATGAACTATTCCAAATGCCTCCAAGTACAGTTCAGCAGGGTGTTGCTAGGGTTCACGAGGACAATTTGATCGTACACGTCCAGGTCGAGTTGTTGTTCCGCCAAAACTATTTAGGGACGAATAAACCAGTATGCATCAATTATGTAGTGCTCATAGTATAGTATATTTCTATGTTAAACATTTATGTTATTATATTTAGTCACAGCTAGCGAGTTATTTAACATATTTTCTATATAATTCAGCTTAGTCGTGGAGGGGGAACCATTTAGTTAAATGTTGTTTATTAATTACTCCTATTGTACTACTATCTACTTACTAGATGCTTAGATTTTGTAAATTTAAAGTAGGTTGTTTATTTGTCGTGGAAGAGTGTAGTATATGTATGTGGCGAGTAGTGAGTAATATAATAATGTATTATCTTCCTTCGAAAATGTGTGTGGTATAAAGGATAACATTTGACACGCGCGTGTTTCTCTCGTTTCCTATAAGTATTTATTACAAATACCTCAATCGGTATTCTCTGTTTTCGTTATCGATTAAAAAAAATTGTATTTGTGTTTTTCAAAAATCGAATAACGTTTCGAAAAACCGGTTGCCCGTGTGGTGAAAATACGTTAAAATATCCATTTATAAATTATATCTGTTGCTTAAATTGAATGAGGTCATTTTGTGTAAGCCACAACTGCACAAATAACAGGACGAATTGTAATTAGTCGTAATATTTTTTTATTTTACTGTGTCTGTTTTATTTTACTTTTAACTTTTAAAACTTTTACTGTATTTTCTTTTTGTACTTTTTCAATTCTTCCTACGTCTACGTCCTACTTATTTTATTTGTCTAAGTATTATTCATCTCTTTTGTATCTATCTGTTGTGGCGTTGCAATACATGTTTTTTTATTCTATTTTATTCTTTTGGGTCTATTTAATCACTTTTATTTATGACGTTACATTACACTATCTTTATTACTTGAAGTATGTCAGAATAAAGCCCACAATCAGTTTTTGCATTAGCCGAGACAAACACGCTACCTGAACGTCACAGAATATCCAGCAAAACTGGCCGCAGTATCAAATCAAAGTATCCCTAACTAATCAATTAAGAAAATAAGAATCAAGCCACTCGATCATGCATGCGTAACATGAACTAATGCAAGGCAGAGCATGCGGCCGGAATTACAAACAGTGCCCAGCACTTCACATACCCGCAATTTGCAAGCCGATGCACATGTACTAGGGATGTGGATTTCACTAACTTGGACTGAATGAGAAGTGTTAAAAAAAACGGTTAACAGTTCTGAAAATCGAGCAATTTTTAAATTGTCGTAAATTGAACCGTAAATGAACGTCAGAAATTTTCGCGGGTGCAAAAGACATGACTTTTCAAAGTTATAATTGTTGCTTTTCTTATAAAAATAATAATGCATCAGACAATCACACTTGGTTACCTGGTCTCGAACTAGACAATTTCCATTACTATGAGTATGGTGCACGAAAGAAGCCTCCCCGCAAGACATACTATTCCTATCCTGTATCTACATCTAGCGCACCTTGGGCAATAATCAGCAAGTACCTTACACCGATTGCCAAATCCTTCCACCACGATGGCGAGCATTATAGTGTATGCCATCGGTATGATAAAAAGACTAGGTGTAACGGAGAAACAGAATTTACTTCAGGGTATTACTCAAAACACCCAAACCGAAACCAATTTAGAAATATGCTATCCCAAATTTGGCCTTCTGGGGATGGATTCGAGTCTACTCATTCAACCTTCGTTCAAGTGATACTTGAATATCCATTTTGGATAGGACTTCGATCGAAAGACTACGTAACTTCAACGATATTTTGATAGCTTGAAGTCGTGAGTCGCACTACAGTGACAACTTGGCTACAGAAACTGGTTCGAGTCTAGTCCGATCGAAGGAATAGTTCTTTAAGTTGGATCTTTATGTGAATGATAATAACAAACTATTTAGAGTTATTCTCAAAAAGCTTGTGACAATCATTGCAGTGAAACATTAAGAATTTGAATAAATAAATATTAATATTTTGACTTACGGAGCCGAGACGTCACAATACGATTACTTCACCAGTTGAAAGGAATGGAACGAGCTATACTTGGAGTTTTTTTGAAGGATAAGGTACGGAACAAGGTTATCTGACAGCGAACTAAGGTCGTCGACATAGCTGGTAGAATAAGCAAGCTGCAGTGGCAGTGGGCTGGTCATATATGTCGAATATGTCATGTATGTCGAATCTAAAACCGATAGGGGAAGCGAGTTCTTGAGTTGAGACCACGGCTCGGCAAACGTAGTATAAGACGCCCTTTGATCAGATGGAGTGACGATTTCCGAAGAGCCGCTGGCAGCAGATAGGTGCAACGAGCTGAGGACCGGGCGAAATGGCGCGCATTGGGAGAGACCTATGTCCAGCAGTGGACTACTATAGGCTGTTGATGAAGATGAAATATTTTGATAATTTTGAAAAGTGCTACAATAAACAATAGCAATTTACAAAATGTTTTAAAAATTAAATATAAGTCATTTATATGAAGTGATAGCTTAACCAGAAATAGAGCTAGATTAAATTAATGAAATTGGGTGCTTACGGGCGCCCAAAACACTCTTCCCATCCCTATAATACGAGCTTCTCTATTCAGTGGACAAACATTTACATAACATAGTGAAGGCCTGTGAACTACGCGCATTGTTCTGCTGTGATCCTCAAATATCCTATAATGTTTCGTGATTGTTTACTGCTACGAACTATTCCTCATAATTCCTTTTTGACGTAGTTGCGAAGTAATTATGCTGTCTTATGGGCAACGTCATTTTTTAGCAGCAAGTAAGGTCTAACTTAATTGTTTTTTGTTTCGTAGCATCATCTGTGAAGGAGTTCGTCCAGGGAAGTACTGCCACCTTATCTATTTCTGCCGCCAAGCAGGAATGTCAGCATTACTGTGTTCCGGTTTTTAAGGGTAAGGGTGTTGGTGAAATTGCAGGCACATGGAACTTGTCAACTTATTTCTCAGGGTGACAGGCGCAGTGGCAGTGAGCCTCACAACTTTGCGATTTAAGGAGCTGAATGACACTGCAACTGTTATGGACAGGCGTATAACTTTCCATCAGGAGCACGACTTGTTTGTCTCGTCACTTGATATTATATAAAAACAAAAAATTTTTGATCAAATTTCGACAAATTATTTTGTTATAGTTCATTAATACAAAGATTACAATAACGTAGTAAGATTCAGCCACGGTATAGCAAAGTCGCTGGTTCGAGATCAGCCGGATCGAAAGAATTGTTCTGTGTGTTCGATCTTTGAAATAATAATCATGAAAAATTTTCTCAAACATGCTCCGAAATTCCATCATCGTGTCGAAGTAAATTCACATAAAAGACGAAATATTGAATTCACAATCCGTATTGTAGAGAAATCCGACTCGATTGGGCAGATCCGGGACGTCTTCTCGTCGACAGTACCGCATTCTTTGAAGACAAAAGTCTTGGAGTAGTCACGTTCACGTTCTACGTGGTCACTTACTACAGGCCTCATAAAAAAGTTCAAAGTCTCTCTATGGAGCGAGGAATGCTCGGCATTTCTCTATGTTATCGAATCAGAAATGAAGAGATCCGTAGAAGAACGTGGCAAAGAAAGTGGCAGTGGGCAGGGCACATAGCTCGTAGAACTGACGGCTATCGGAGCAAAAAGGTTCTAAAATGGAGACCATGAACCTGAAGGCTTTCAATGGGACGGCCCTCTAGTAGATGGTGACCTGGTAAGGGCGGGTAAACGATGGATGCACGTCGCATCCGACCGGCTAGTCTGGAATTTATTATTGTACAGAAAAAAAGCGATTTTCAATGCATTCAATGAACTATAGAATTTATGATCCGGGAAATTGTAATGTTTATAAAGTGCTGTTCTTGCAAAAGGAAACCATATTGTTTCCTATTATTGCGGGTATTCATAAACGTATATCTGTTAGAGAACTTCGTTAAATATAGAATAATGACTGCAATTTCATTGTGCACAAACAGAGCATTATTAACCCGTTCATGGACAGTTACGACGTTTACCGCAAAATTTGTATATTAGAATATGAATCCCATTTCGCTGTATAGATCGTAAAAACTATTTCCAAGTGTTTTCTATACAGTTGTCGCCTATTGCTTCTCCGTAGAGAAGGTTTTTTTATAAAATCAAGTGACGGGACAAACAAGTCGTGCGCCTGTTGGTCAGCAACACGCCTATTCATAACCCTTGCAGTGCCACTCAGGCTTTAAATTCATTGTTATAAATTCGCACTTCAAAAGATTCTACAGAATATTTTGACGCGTGTCTGATACAAATATCAAAAGTTCACAAATTACCGTTAATCTCTTTTACACTACTAGCCTACAAAATATTTTCGCTAACATAAATACTTTTTGTTTTATAGTTGTTTTGTTTTATAGTTTTAGCCGTGGGGCGACGGCTTAAGAATACATTGTCGCCTCCCCATACATGCCCGTGGGGGTCGTAAGAGGCGACCGAGGGCGTCACAAGTGTCCATCTGCTTAGCATTGTGGTAGGCTCTGTGCCGACTGGATAGCGACCACAGTACACACGGCGGAAAACCCTCCACAGTGAAACGCTTTTGCGAATCGCGTTCAGGGATCAGTTGGTGTACATCCAGTGCATTTGGCCAGACCGGCAAAATGATAGTGACGGAGTGAAGATATTT
>NW_020653875.1:0-30019 GCF_003589595.1 Hyposmocoma kahamanoa
ATTTTCAGTACAAATCGGCAATTTCATACTTTAACCCCTATTATTTATATATACCCTAGAATTTATTCATATAAAAATATTCATCCATTCTCGAGGTAATGAAAAAGACAGGTCGTATCATATAATAGGGAAATTGCATACGGAGGTTATAAAACTATAGTAGCCTGTTTATGAACTATAAGCAACCCTATCAACCACTAACCCAAGAAATAATGACTGAATAGGCCTATTCACAATTTCTTTTTTATTGCTTAGGTAGAACTAAAAAAATGATTTTACAAACCCTTAAGTATGATTTTAAAAACCTGAAGTTAACGATCCTGTAGTTGCTATACATTCTATTACTATCATTTTTAATCAATAAATCAATTTGTTTGGCGTACTAACTAAGAATTTTTGTCAGTTTTAAACATCACAATATTGTTCTACTATCCCGTATCCGGCCGGATAGTAAAAATAGGCCGGATAGATACCGGATATCCGATATCTTTACTATATGTATATATTAATTATAGATACCTAGTGATACAGTAGAATGAATTCTTAATAATAGTTAATACTTATTGATTTTTCGACAGAGACATTACAACTTTGATATTTTCGAAAGCGAGTACACGACTTCGTCGCATAAAATAGATGATACGGTGATACGGTTTGTATAGGTTTCATTTGTGGGCGGCAATTGAATAGAAGTCTATAAATTTGTGAAAATGGCTGTTCAAACTGGCATGAATGTTTAGCATAAACAACATCGTACATATATACCGAATATATTATAAATTGGACCGGCAAATAAATTGGATCACCCTCATATCTCAAAAAGTATTTTTTAATTGCTTTATTGGCAAAGCCCAGCGATATGCGTGTAACTTCAACGCATATTGGTTATGTTGTTTTTGTTGTGATATTGAACGTCTGAGTATTGTTTTCAAAAATCTTTTTTGTTAATTTTTTGTTAACTCACATTGGCGCAGAGTCGAAGCGTCGCGACGCGTCATGTTTTTCGCCTATAGCATATTCATCTATATTTTCCAATTATTAAGGTACAAATTTGTGTTTTGCAAATATGGAATCGAGCAGCGACGCGTTACGACGAGTGTCGACGCGCGTCGACGCTTGGTAACATTTGAGCAGCTTTCACTTTCAGTCACTTGGGCGCCGTGAGGCGTCAGACGCCGACCAAACTGTTATTCCGGCGCACTAATGCAACGCGTCGACGCGAGTGACGTCACGCGTCGACGCGCGATGCCTGGCGGTGGGGTTGAAAAACAGGACGCGACGCGACGCTTCGACTCTGCGCCAGTATGAGTTGAACCTTAATGTAAATTCCATAGATCCGTGCAAAGAATGTAGTTAATTAAAGTTAAGCATACAGTGTTTGTAATTTATAGAATAAAGTGTAATTTATCTACAATGAACTTAGATTAAATTTTTTTTTATATAATACCAAGTGACGGCGCGAACAAGTCGTGCGCCTGATGGTTAGCTACACGGCTGCCCATAACAGTTGCAGTGCCAGTCAGAGCCTTAAATCGCAAAGATCTGAGCGACACTGCCACTGTACCCGTCGCCCTGGGACATAAGTGGACAGGTCCCATGTGCCGTAATTTCACCAGCACTCTTATCCTTCAAAACCGGAACTTAGTAATGCTGACATTACTGCTTGGAGGCAGAAATAGGTTAGGTTATTTCACAAGGAGGAGGACTACTAAACTAAACTTACTAACGTTGTGACGTGTGTAGTGTTGCTAGTGTCTGTACAATGCTGTTAGAAACCACATCTACTGGCAGTTAATTTTACGTTTTTCAACGTGGATATGTTAGTTTCTCTTGTTCTATATCACAAATAAGTTAGTGACATTGTAATGTTGTAGTCTATGTTTATAACTTCTCTGCGATATCATAAAACGTTTTGTGAATAGCTTATGTGAGGTACTTTTCTAGGTAGGTGTGAATCGTAAATATCAAAGATCTGAGACCTTTTCCGAGGGGTATAATAATGTCTTTTTAAAATCGTAAACATTCCCACGTCTTTTTCTTGCATATGCAATAATAACAAATAGGTCAACGTGAACAAAGAATTTAAATCTTAAAGACGTGTTCTGTGAAAAGAAATCCCCTTTGCAAACAATTTTCTCATACATTTGCGTATCCGATTACATTTTCAATACTCGTTTCCTCATATGAATGGCCAACGTTTAGATTATTGTAAAAATTCATTGCGTTTTACTAAAAATCTCTGGCCAATCGATAGTCGACTTTGTACACAAATCAAACAATATCCCTCGAGCAAGTGGAGGCGAAATTGAGCCGGAATCATTTATAAATGGGGGGATAAGCGGGCGAACGAAATAGCAGGGGAAAGGTGCGCGCTGCATTTTGCATGAGCCCTATGTTGGTAGCACGATCCGCGCTCATATCTTCCTCCTTTTCGGCACACGTATCAGATACAGCGAGCATTTCGGTTCGGTTGCAAAATTGATCATCTAAAGCAGTATTTATGATCGAAGTATCCAAAAGATAATTTTTAATTTCAATGTAGTTAGTATTTACGTTAGCAAAATTGCAGAATATATACTTACTTCTTGAACGTCTAATAAGTAGTCAAAAATTGTATCAAACTGGGTTCTCGTTAGTCCTAACGCTAAATACAAAATCGCTAGTACAACCTTACCACCCTTTACTGAAAGCAACTTGAAATTCTAGTCGCTCGCTACACCGCATACTTAACTGAATTTTTAAGTACCTACAAACAAATATTCAATTCGATGTAACATACATACAACTCATCGGTATGTAACCAAAAAACCTAGATTGTTGATATTTTATTATTTTTGAACTCTTATATTAAATTGTTTTCTAATATTGTTAAATTACTGGTAATAGTGACTTAATTATTACTTTTTACTAAATAACGTAATGTAAATACACATTATTATTTTCTGTACCTTTTATCTTTTCATCTAATAACAATCAGCTGTATACGCCAGAGACATAAAGATGCGAAACTGATCATTAACTGGGAGGAATAATGGAGTTAGTGATAATAACTGGAGTAGTGAATGTACCTACCCAATAAGTTTGAATACTTCGGGCACGGAATTAGGGTGAATTTTTTATAAGGACTCAGGTAGAGAGCAAGGGGAGGCGCAGACGCGGTCGGGGTGCCCCGGACTTGGCGCGGTCTGCATATTGCATTAGATTTAAATTGTTTACGTCGTTAAGAAAGAAACTTCTCTCAAACTGGGCGAGCCGGAAAACTTCTTCGCAGTGCGCACAACTCGCAGTGCTGTGCATAATTTCTATAAGGGTAGTAAAAGCAAAAGAGTAATTATGTCCATGAAAACCTACTTTAGCAGTCTGTTACAGAAACAACATCCTGTCACGAAAGTGTTAGAAATGTTTATAAGAGTATTTTGAATAACCAAGAAGTTGTCTTTTTTGAGAAATGGAAGCTTTTTATTGATTGTTTAGTTTTCATTAAACATCTTATTACGTTATGAACAATGTCGATTAACTAACACTATTGTAACACTAAGAAGTTCGTCATTCGGGTGGAATAACATTCATCGTGCATTGTTCTTTTTGTTTAAGAAATTTAAGTAAGAATACATTTATATGACCCATCCAAGATCAATTAATCAGTCTACATCGGTCAGCGACGTTGAAAAGAACTGGAAACATGAAAATACTATTGTTGGTTTTGGTTTTAGTACAATATTATGAAAAAGTTGAATCCTTAACGCATTTGGACTCTTTCGTTACTGTTATGAGTGATTTTACAAGACTGGTCAAAAATAGGATTGAAAATGCTGGACAAGGTTTTAAAAGTTTATTAAAGCGTATTTTTAAAGATAGTGCTGCAGGAGAAATTATTGTAATTACGACTAAGCCTCCAGATACTACAGAGCACCCCAATACGTTTTCAGTTAATATGACATCCGAACAAGACACATATACGCCCACAGACTTATTGATTCGGGAACATGGAAAGCGATGCACGACGCACACTTTACTGACTAAAGATGGGTATGAATTAACATTACATCGTTTAATAAACCCCATTGGTTTACGAGGTATGAAGCAGACGATTTTGATGCATCATGGCCTTCTTGGGAGCTCTGCCGACTGGATACTACTCGGCCCGGAGAAATCACTTCCGTATTATCTTTCCACACTAGGATACGATGTTTGGTTTGCTAACGCCAGAGGTAACCGGTACTCTCAGAGACACCAGAACACTATGCTAAATTCAACGAAATATTATGACTTCAGTTGGCAAGAAATAGGTCTGTATGATCTACCGGCTATCATAGACTACGTGAGACGTCAAACTAACGAACCTTTAAATTTTATAGGGCATTCTATGGGCGCAACGGCTCTTCTAGTATTATTGTCATCAGTACCCAAGTATAACGATTTCTTAAGGATGGCTATCTTACTAGGGCCCTTAGTATATATGAAAAATATAAAAGGGCCTCTACGAATAATTTCTTTGATGACTGAACCGCCACTGGAAGATTTTTTCAAAATTTTAGGAAACGGTGCTTTTGTTCCATCAAGAAAGTTACCCGATAATTTATTGAAAAGATTTTGTTTGAATGAAGTGTTATTATGTGGTAATCCACTATTTTTTATGTCTGGTGTTCCACGTAATCACACACAGTGGTCTGAGTACTTCACAAAATTGTTATTCCAACATATTCCAGCTGGAGGTTCAACCAAAACGTTTTTACATTACGCTCAATTAGTGAAAAGTGGCAAATTTCACAAATTCGGTGAAGTTGACCAAGAGTTTCCATTGAAAGAAGTGACTACACCTGTCGCACTAATAAGCTCAAGTGACGACTGGCTTGCCAGCATTCCAGACCTTGTGAGATTGTATATAAATATCTTTAATCCTATTGAACATTATATAATTCGAGACAGAAATATATCGCATACAGACTTTGTCTGGGGACCGAATGCGAACAAATTGGTGTTTCCAAAAGTAATAGAATTGTTACAAACTACTTCACAAGTCGTCGGCAAACAAGCAAATGACGTGTAAAATGTGGAAATATTTGTAAAAAATTAAATATATAATATTTGTAAAATCTTCCTAATTGTAATCAGAACGTGCATTTTGTAAATATTAATGTTGGAGCTGCCAGTTGACCGGCTCGGGCGACTTTCATCATTCCTGTACTTTTAAAATTTCAATTGGATTTCTTCTTATTTAAGAGCTCGGTTCTTGTCGGTGAAGTAATCGCCAACCATCTTCGTTCAGCGCCCAAACTTTGAGTTGATGCTAAGACACGACATTAACTTTTCCGTTGTCTTCTCTAAATAACCTCGTTTAGGACTTTTCTCTTCTATAACGCTTCTAAAAAAACTGTAGTGACGTGTTAAATACAAATACCCAACAATCTTTCCCGATAATTGAATGCTGAACAATAAATAGATTGTGAGTTAATTCGTATACAACGGTTTAGACAGACTCAGATGCAACCAAAAATATACTTTAATTATCCTATTCATTTTTAAGTTATTATTAAATGTCATGATATTTCACTAACACTTCTTAAGGTCCACTGGTTCGTTTTGTTCGGCTTAGTTGGCAAAAATTATATATATTTCATAGCGTCTAGCACGGTTTGCTGGAAGACACTGGTTCGAATTCAGCCGTATCGAAGGAGTTTTTTCTTAGTGTTCGATTTTTGTATTAATAATTATTCTATTAATATTATGTAATAATATCGAGTTCTTAGGTTTTCGCGATTGTTACACATAGGAAAATAACTATTTTTCCGGATTTAAATCGCGTACATTTATATTTTGAAACAAACCAACGTTTCGGGCCCATGGTCACGGTTGACTGAGGTGGTACAGTTATCAACCAGTTTTGTCTAATATTAATGCAAACCATCCCATTTTTTCACTATAGCTACAAAAGTTATTAATTAAGTACCTTATTTTTAATTTTACGAAGAAACATTCCAATCTTTGCCTTTTAAGTTGATACGTAGCCTGTTATGCCAACTTTGAAATACTTCATTTTGAAAATATTTAGTTTTATTCGGCTAATTAGTTTTATCTTTGATATATTCTAAAGTCGGCAATATTTAGAATCGAATATGAAAAATAAAGTATTATTTAGAATCACTACTGTGTTTACGCTGGTGGCGATAATTATTTTACATAAATGGGATCGTTTGTTCATGTGTGCTTAAATGCATTTACGATATTTGACACTCAATAATGCTTAATCATTATAAAATATTTTTTCCTCTGCATACTACAACGCACTAAATATACTTTTATAACTTATAAGTGCACTTTTAGTAGAGTTTATTTCATTCCGACACATTATTTTCAAAAGATATGAAGTTGTACTCTGTATGTAAACGTATTAAGTATACTTCTCGATAAAAATTAGTCATGGCGCAGTTAGGGTGAACGCATGCATGTCTCACCATACAAGTTCCAAATTATATTCCTTCACAGGCGGTTTCCGAACGGCTTTTTTTTACTGAATCGTGGGCAGCGTACCTTAAGCGTGCGTTAAGTACTACTTAGAGCGGTAGCGCGTCTGCAGCGATTTAGTCGCGTTGCGCTAGTGATGCGTTACTAATCTTTTACTTTTATTCGGCTTAGTGATTCCACACAAGCAATTGCAACGTTACAGTCGTATATACAGTCTGTACAGTAATACAGGTACAGTCGTGCGTTTCCATCTACATATGTATCCACCTTTTAATCGCTAGTGTGGCGTGCTTTGCCCGTGAAAGTGGCCGTGTGTAACTGCTCTTCATTTAACGATGATTGAAAATGTCAAAAAAATGATGAAAATGTCGTGATCATAGTCATCAGACCCAGCGCGGCAGATCATGGCCTGAAAATTGCATTCCGCTTACTTTTCACTTGTTCGCTCGGGCTGTATGACTATGATCACGATCGGGTTGTATGCGAGTACATACAACCCGAGCGAACAAGTGAAAAATAAGAGAAATGCCATATTTAGGCCATAATCTGCTGCGCTGGGTCTGATGACAATGATCACAACATTTGGCACAACTGCGTCTAGTAAGACGCTAATATAATGTGTAATGAATGTAGTGTCTAATCATTATTGCATTAAATAAAATATAAGTGGAGAAGAGAAGACGTTTCAATAACCATCAGTTTTTCATTACTTTGACAAAGTAAAGAAATACCTACTACGGTTACTGCAGCACATCTCTTTGCTAAAAGAAATGCATCTACGTTAAAACGTATCATCATGTTACACTAATATTATTATGTTGGTCCAAAAATATTATGATTTTTATTTTCATTGTAAGTGAACAAAGTTTCACATTATTATTTTAATTAATTATGCCTTTTGTTTGTGTATAAAACAAAGAGCCACCGCCAATGGAACGGAGTAGACAATGTGGAGAGGGCAAATAACAAAATAAAAAGAGGGGATAATTTGCAAAACAGATTTGCATTTATACTAACCGAGCAACATTAACTGGGAAGGCCAAGGCACATTGTTTTACTCGAACTCTTTTAATTTCCTATGCAAAAAAAGTATTATAATGCAAATAGCGATTCTAAAAAAATTGGAAGACTGTTTACAGAGGTTTTTCTGGGGTGTGCCTGTGGAATTATAAATTACCTTTCCTTATAACCCAATAAAAGATTTAAATCTTACAAACAAATAGTATAATGCATTAAGTATATTTTTAATGTAAATCGTTGTAATTATTATAATTATTATTAATGTAACTCGTTCTGCTTAAATACATTATTAATTTAAACTGTCTTGCTTAAATGTGGTTTTAACGTAACTCGACTTGCTGTAAATTCAAATTTGTTATTCGTAATGAAAGACATTTCAACGTATAAAAATATGTTAATTACTACGATCTTGTTTTTTAAATAAATCATGGCCGATTGCAATTTGTGTTTTTATCGTGATTTGTATCAATCATGTTTTTTTTTATTAATGCAATCAGACGTCGCCAATGAAACAGCCATGGTGGAGATGGCAACGACAGCCAATAATTAAAGTTTCATAATTAGTTGGTCGCCGACTAGAATTTTCAAAAATGTTCAAAATATGACATTGGCTTATAAGACTGTTTTTGGTCTCATTTGTGTACGTATATAAGTTTTTTCACGATCTCTCATTATTTGGCACTAGTTTGGGATTATAATTAGCGCCGGGCATTTTAAACCGACGCGGCCTAAACGTAATAATTATTACGTTTAGACTGCGCCGGTCGCAATTCCGGGCAGAGTACACGGAATGTTCGATCGATATTTACCTGAAACTGACGTACGTCTTTCATTTGAGATTGACATTTCACATTAAACCATTTTGCTTAGTTTGTAACTTTGAAATAAAATTTGAAATTAAAGTATTTTTTTATTTCGAAATATATATACTTTTTCTTATTTTCGCAATGTCCTTCGGCAAACTTCGTGTTTCGGCTGCCTTCGGGTTTTATACAGTTATCCTTTGCCTTTGGTATTGGCCGGACGCTTTACGATGCTTTTACATTTTTATTATCCAATGGGAGGAAAGCCGCTAAAGTCACAGGCACGACAGACAATTTACAGCGAGTACTTGTATTTTTTACCAGAAGCCGATTCGTTCAAGAAAGAACAATAGTTATTTCAAAAAGTCCACAAGACGTGTTTCTGTAATTTGTGGTGTTTCAATCGAACAGCAATATAATATTAATATAGCAAATAATATTTTAAAAGAATATGACAAAAAGGATAAATCAGTGCCTTTTCCTTTCTTATACTATATATTTTGGTTACTTGCTTATTGACATGGAGTAAATGTTATTAAAAATAAGGAAATAGTTTTTCAGCTCTATATAGTTCACACGGAAATCAAAACAACAGTAAAGTACGTTGTTCAAAATTCAAATTATTATGGATTTTAAATCTAATAATTAATGATCTTGTAAACCATTTATTGTAAACTAATATTCGTGTGCATTCGGAAAACCGATAATTGCAGAGAGAAAATAGAAGCCCTGCACGTGGTTCACGAGCTTGCCGCGAATGGAACGCGAGTGATTCGTAGTGAGCCGACGAAAATCAAGTACTCATTCTAGCGAGGGAAGATTGTTTCACGCGTACACACTAATTCGCTGCTGTATCTGTCACTTTACATTTACAGCTCATTAGCAAGCTGTAAATGTAAAGTGATCGAAGAAATATCGAGTTACACGGTGATATTAAACAAGAAATTGAATTTCAGAAACATCTGTCTTCTTATTATTGTCGTCATTCTTGCTATTAAGTCCCATTCCCACAATTAACTACACAATGCTACCATTACGAACGACATTCGTCTTTTTGGCCAAACCACGTGTTGTGATTCGACTTGATCCATGGATAAACCACAATTTTTTTAAAGATTGAACTGATCGATGCTTTCTTTAATATACTATACTGGAACATTATTTTGATAGACTCTAAAAACTCGCTTAAATTCATAGTTCGGTGAACCTGGATAATTTGAAGTACTCCGATAGGTTATGCGATTATAGACCAGAATTATGTATGTAATTCCAAAATAATCAGGCTTCAATGGGCGACGTCAAACGTTGGTATTGTCGGTAACGAAAAGGTATATTTATTTGCTAAGCGAGCTTATTAAAGTGGCGATAGGATTGTCTATTTTGCCCTGTTACACCGACTGCCTACATAAATATAAAACATATTGCCACCAGCCGAGAAAATAATATTGTAACGAAAGGTCCAAAGAACAGATTATTACTGTGTTCCGGTTTTGAAGGGTAAAGGTTACTGGTTAAATTACAGGCATGTCTGGGATTTGTCAACTTATGTCTCAGGGTGACAGGCACAGTAGCAGTGCATCCAAGATCTTTGTGATTTAAAGCTCTGAGTGGCCCTGTATAGAAGCGGGTCTGCTATAGATAGGCGTGTCGCTTGCGACTTCACTTGGCGTTATAAAAAAACTCACCAGGCTTAGGTAACAGAAACTGTTTCGAGAGAGCTGATGAAAAGGCTCCAACTTGATACATGGACATTCGCTGCCTGCAATTACCCTGAGTTCACAACAATTATATATTTTAAATTTGTGGAACATGCCTAAGAAATTTGTTCTAACAAAACAGTTTATCTCTATGCTGGTCGTATTTTGCGGTTTTCGAACACATCATAGAGGGTTTATGATATGTGTGTAGATAAAGAAAAGAAACTATGCCAATGTCTATAATCGCATAACCTATCGGAGTACTTCAAATTATCCAGGTTCACCGAACTATGAATTTAAGCGAGTTTTTAGAGTCTATCAAAATAATGTTCCAGTATAGTATATTAAAGAAAGCATCGATCAGTTCAATCTTTAAAAAAATTGTGGTTTATCCATGGATCAAGTCGAATCACAACACGTGGTTTGGCCAAGAAGACGAATGTCGTTCGTAATATGTCGTTAGAAAAATAACCTATGCAATCAAAGGTTTTTCTTTGTAGCACAAAACGGTTATTTCAATTATGCAGTCATAGATCCGCACCTAAACGAAGAACTCGTTTTGTCAACTCTATTATGGAGTGTTAGGACACGTAATATAACATAAGCAGTAGGTACAATTATCATCTGAACGATCGAACTCATGTTTACGTATTCCAAATGCATTTACAAGGAAAAGTCGCTTGGGGCCCGGTTCTTTACTGGTTCTTAAGGGATCGTTATTCGTTACGGTACCTACACTAGTGTGTAGTGTCTTGCAAAAACAGCACCTCGAGCAATAGCTTTCCAAACCGCCCCAGAAAACATGTCACCATAAACTTTGAAGCTGACATTTTCACATTTCTTTTGTGGAGTTTTCGCTCTTTTCCTCCTTTGCCTCAATTCTTATTTGTACTCCGTATTTATGAACCCAAGTGTCAGTCATAAATTTAGTATACGTAGTCCTTGTATAGCTCAAAATAATCCTTACAGGTATCGAATCTCTGTTTAACAAAAGGCGTTAGCATTTTTGGTAACCAACGCGTATTTTTTGCTCACTTTCAAAGTAACGGGCTGACTAGGAACACTCAAGTTATTTATCATAATTTCGTTCCCCAGTTAGTATTAATTTCTCCATTTACGGACACTTTCCTCGGTTATTAATGTCACAGGTCATGTTAAGCGTGAAATACCTTCCCAGCTCTGTCAAAATTGTTGTAATAAGCTGTAGGTACCATTTTTAGAACACGGTGTATAATAAGGTCCACAATTTTAAAAATCCTCGATAATCGATCGTGGTTTTTCATGGTTTTTAACATATGGCGGTTTCAAAAATGCGATTGTTTTTTGAAGCGGATATTTGTCTCTCTGTAAATATTTAATTAATTATTTCTTTTTCATACTGCCTAAAAGACGGTCCAATTATCCTAACACAATTGAGGTGACAAATATGTAACTATCAACTAAGTTGCCAACATATTAATTAGCTGATAAATTGTTAATGTTATTATAATTACAGTGAAAGTTATGATTCAGAGTAGTTTTATGTTATTGTTCGATTGCTGCCATAAACATAGTTATTACACGTACAGAAAGTTAACTAAATACACTTTACAATCGGACTTCGAGTCGCACGTGTATATTTCGGAGCCTGAGAATATTCAACGCGTTGAAATGAAAACGACAGCCCTGAAAGTGGTTTTAACAATTTTGATTGTACTAAGCCTTCATCACTCGTCTAAAGGCGATAATACTCTAGAGCACGATAGAAAGATACGAAGCATTGACACATTTATTTATGAAAGAATTAGTGAATTACGAAGTATTTTAGCAAATAATATAAAGTATTATTTAGGATTTCCCTTAAGATTTTTTACAAATATAGGAGGAGATTTTATGAATGAACTTAATATAAATGGTCGGGATGCTTTTGATGATGATACAGATACGACTTTAAGTCAACGACGTTGGTGATAAAATTGTTAAGTGACTGAAAGGTAAAGGTAAGTAAGTAATGCCACTTCAGTAAAGCTGGTCAGGGGATGACATGATAAAAGGGTACAAAAGTGAACACAGGTGAACTTTAAAACTAACAATATATAAATTGCAACATTGAAGAATTCCTAATCGTTGAGATCAAGAGCATAAACATCAGCATCACAACATGGATTTTTTGTCACTGTAACTTCAAAACGAATCACGTCACTTCTGAAACAAAAAGCTACAGGCTAACCGGTATGTGAGTATTTACATACTAAATGAGTATTAAGCGAAAATGAAAATACTCCGTTGCAACTTATGAACACTGAACACAGTTTGTTTTCTCTCCCAGTCCAATGAAGCGATAGCTACTATAGTCAGTCAATATCAACGGAGCAATAACTAATACAAATAGGTTGCTTTATTTGCTTGTTAGTTAATTGGCATATATATAATTATGGTAGCGTGATTGGATTGCCGTAAATTGAAATATCAATGAAACAAGTAGTGTTAACTACCCCACATGATTTGAAATATTTATATGTAAATCTTTATAAAATTTCAGTGTTTTACAATTGATCAATTCAATCAATGTAATTAATATCATGTCAATTTATTAGTAGAATCTGATGAAACTTCAGAAGAAAAAAATCACAGCCTCTAGCAGCGGACGTGATAACCATGAAATTAGAACATGTCGATATTTATAAGTAAAAGGAACATTAAGTAATATTTAAAAAAGTGATTGAATAAATTGGAAGTTATTATTAATTTTATGTTTAAATAATTCTAATCATGGAAATGACGTAATGACAATGTAACGTGAGCGTAAAGTGAGTGAGTGTAACTATAATATCTATGGATAGATACTAGTGACATAAAGTCCGCTTACGACTTAAAGGATGGAAAAAAAAGCTTACGCGAATGTCATCAGCTTTATACGCACATCGGCAGCAACAATATTTTTACTTATTTTTTAATAAAAATAAAAGCTTAATTGTTTTATAATTTATAGAAATAAATCTTTGAAAGAAATAAGGCTTTAAAATAAATCATTTTTGGTCTCAATTTATGATTATTCATTGTTATTATTCGAGAATTAAACGTACAAATCCCAAATCAGATTTATAGTAAACCTAATAAACCTTTTGTTTATAATAAAAATATGAAGTAGTCGTTAAACGCTATTGATTGATAAGAACAAGCAAGCTGCAAGTGACTGCTACTGGCCACTGTATCCTGCATGCAAAAATAACCCTTAAAGCTATAACACGTTGATTTTGCTGATAGTACAAACAAGGCAAGCAGGTATAGTCGAGTTTCAGCTAATGTTGCAGCCGTTCCAATTACGTGATGTATATGTATGACAGGTCAACTCAACTGTAATGGAGCTGCGAGAAATCTAGACTAATTAGCAATGCACACGTGTAAACGAGAATGTAGTTTATGTCGTCTGGGTGCTCATGAGAATAAACTGTTTCATTTTCCCTATAATAATAAACAGTAATAATTATGTTACTGTTTTTGTTGAATATATTAATGACGGGTGAAGTGATCCGGCGTGATAGTGTTTTCTTTTTTAATATAAATGTTTCAGCGAATATCGTTAATTCGATGTTTTTGTAGGCTTTTCTGTGAATAGTAAAATTGTGAGCCGTTCGCCATACAAAAAGCGAAAACATATTGGTACATTAAACGATTGCCAGGTTGAAATGTTTCAATATTTTCCATAGGATTACAGAAATGAGCACGCTACAAACCCGAATTTTATGAAATCATTTATATTTTATAAATAAAAACTTTAAAGGTATATAGGCATAACAACAAATGCGACCAAAGTGGTCGGATTCAGTATGATTGGAAAAGGGTTTAAGATAATGTTCCTCTTGGATGGTAGATTTATTTGAAATTAGTGTTACTTGAACGCCAAAAATTACACCTGTGCCGTTCACAGGATTATTGGGTTCATCTTAATTGCATCTATATTCGAGAGAGGATGAGAATCAAATCGATATCGATAAACATAACATGGCTTCGAGGATATATTTTATAAGGAAACGATTTCCTTTTTTTGTATTGATTTGCTCTTCACATCGGTGACTCTGCGGCAAAGACGTAAGTGCGTTGGGTTGCCGCGTTATTCCAGTCCAAACGCAATCAGACACTGCTACTATTTTGGGCACCCCGTCGATGGGATTAACTAATTCTATTCTTGCACTAAGATTAAAGCTAGTTTAAAAGGCTACTGGTACACTAAATATTAGGACTATATGCACGTAGAACTTTAATGACCATTAATTCTTTGTAACTTGTAGGCAATAAATAGTTCGTCATTGGCAACCATTTGCAATGTAAAGAAAAATCTTTATCATTAGAGCCATTTTGCATGACTTTAAAAGGCTAGACGACAAAAATATATTTATCATCGAAATAAAAGCTTTTTCCGGTTTTACATATTTCAAATTTGCCATATGGACATGACATGGACATGGAAAGTATACAAATTTCATAATTGTATAATAGTTTTTGATCAATCAAGCGTTTTTTAAGCTTAGGCATATAATACTGAAAATGCAACGTAGGTCGAATTATGTGGCCGCGAGTTTAAATTTGACGTTTATATCACTTAACCTTTGACCTTTGATATCATTTAACACAATGTATAACATAATTTAAAACATCAGTGGCAATGTTAACTTGAGTGTGATTGGACTCGACTCAAGAATTGAAGTTACACTAAGCCCCATTAAACGAGAACGTATTGGCTAAAGGATGATTCACATTATACCGTGCCGGGCGCGAGCCGTGTCCGAGTCAATCGAGCCTCCGACGTGCTGCATATTCATAATCACGTTAGACCGTGCCGGGCGCGAGCCGTGTCCGAGGTATCCGAGCCTCGTACGTACCGCATGATCTTAAATTAGACAGGCCGAGCTCGTCGTCCGTGCCACTGACGCGACACGTTGTAATGTGAATCACTTCATATAAAATGTACGCAGCATTTCCAATCCAAGCCTCGTACGTGCCTGGGCTCGCGCCCGGCACGGTCTACTGTGAATAGTCCTTTCCACGTCAATTAATATGTTCATAGCGCTGTCGTGGACCTAGATAATAATGTTGTCGCATAGGTGCAATTAAAATTTATTCAGATCCACTAATTTGGTGTTTTGTCTCTCCAAAATTACTTACTTACTCCGTTGGATCAGCGACCCGAAACGGATCTTGACTTCCTATACGAGTTAGCTCCAGGAATTGGCACACCCTGTCTTCGATTTCCTCCCAGTTGTCTGCGTGCTGGGGTCGGTGGTCATTTTTCACTTCGTCCTTCCACCGGTATTTGGGCCGATCAACTGGTCGTCAACCTTTAGGATGTCCCATGTAGGCGCTGTTGACCGCCCTACAAGCTTGGTAAGCTAAAAATTTGTTGAAAACCAAATACAAGAAATGGAACGATTAAAACGATTTTCTTAATCGCCGACCACATGACAAAAAGGCATTACGAGAATTGTCTAAATCTTTCCATTCAGGTGTTTGAGTCTGAGAGTCATCACGTCACGCTGCTGAATTGACGATAAGTCAAAATCGTATATTTTTATTGATTAGGCCAATTACAATCTTTTTCGACAATTACAAGCACTTACCATCAACAGGTGCGGGGTCTGCTCGGCCCTTTATATCATTACGAGAAACGGAAAGATGAAGAAGATGTTTGTCTTCCACGTCCACGTCTATCCGAGAACCTTTGAATTGTGACAGGTCAACAAACACACTATAAATGCATATAAAATTTGAGGATTTCCCTCAATTTCCATGGGATTCACTCATCAGATTCTGACTTGGTGACAATAAGACTACCTTGAGAGTGCACCCTTTCAAACAAAATAGAATTTTCAGAATTTGTCCATAATTGACGGAAAAATCTGCCAACTGCCTCGGTTACCATGCCATGACTGCCACGCAGATGTCCTAGATTCAATTCCCAGGCCGACAGAAATATTTGTATGGCCTACATTTATTTCTCTCGTGAGTTTGGGTGTCATTTGTGGTTCTCTATGTATGTCCATGACACCCGCGACACAGGGTTTCCCTAGTACGGGGCTATGTTGAGTGTGCGCGTTATTATTGTTTATTAAATAGGTGAACACACAGTACATGCCTTTAAAATTTGAAGATTTCCTAGGATTTCTATGGGATCTCTTCATCAGATTCTGTCTTAGTGACAATAAGAGCACCTCGGGTGTGCATCCTTTCAAACAAAAATAATTTTTCAAAGTCGGTCCGCAAGTGACGGAGAAATCGGTGAATGCAATACATATGCCTATAAAATTTTGAGGATTTCCCTTCGTTTCCATCAGATCCTTTCATCAAATTCTGACTTAGTGAGAATGGGTTCATTTCGAAAGAATTTAAACCCTTTCAAATAAAAAAAACAATTTTCAAAATCAACACAGGTGACGGAGAAATCAGTGAAATCAAACATACATACAGTCGAACGTACACCTCCTACTTTTTTTTAAAGTCGGTAAAAAATGAAACTGTATAATGCGTTGCTACGCAGTCTGTCCTTCAAATAAATATACTTCATGGTTGAGAAGCTAAGTTAAACCTTGAATTGCCAGCGGCAGCAATATGAGGGCAACCTGAAAATGAGCAACGCAACATAAATTTCGTCTTCTACAAGGTAAGGTTCATTTTTTTTAAATAAAATCTGAAGAAGAAAAGCAGCAAGCGGCGCCGAGCTGCGTATCATGCATTTTGCAAAATGCAATATAATATATAATAACATAAAGTCAAACCAACGCTTCGGTACTTGACAAGTACATACATACGAGTGTAGCGATACTAGATTTAATTTCAATTAATGGAACCCGAGGCAAATGCCACTTGTTATTTTATTCCGTGAATCGAACCGATCGCGAGTTTTTTTTTTCATTCTAGGCGCGAGCTTTGTTTCACAAAATGCAATCGCCGGTGGCACTGAGTCTTGTTTCCATCACAACAATGTACATAATTTTTGTTAATATTTTTCAACGTAATCTATGTAGGTGGTCTTTTCAACTGTAATAGATCACAAAGTTTATGGAATTATAAAATATCTAATTTCCATACCCACAAGCGCGCAAGGCAACTTGTGGCGTTGCTGTTGGTGAGTAGTGATCTTCAGAGGAATCTATCTTTGGTTTGCCTTTATTGATTGTTCAGTGCAGAACGCAAAAGCTAAATGTTCGAAGGGTCAAAATGTTAACGGGCATAAGCCCGTGACGACGCAACGAGTACGCACTGCTTAGCTTTTTACGGGCACCTTTCCACACACACCTCTTGGCACCTCAGGACACCCACAATATGTCTCTATCTACAGATCCGAGAGATAGGGGTTCCGGGGAGACTACGGGCTTCCCGGTAACACCAAGCTATGGCGGGCGTCCGGCCCAAGCCCTATGCCAGTGATACGCCTTTGCGTGTCTCTGGCAGACCCGGACATGAATATGGACTCGCCGGAGTTTGTGGTTTGCTGTATGGATGGACATATTGTCTAAGACGAGAAGACGCGAGGCGCACGTGACTTGTCCTTTGAATTGGAAGCTTTGTCCGGATATTGTCACAGGACACTGCGTCTGACCCTCGTATACCTTAAGGGTCGGGAGGGAGGGTCACAGAGGAAAATAAAGAAAACTTATGTAAAAATGTATAGAAGTGGCCACCGTTTGCTACGATTTGGAGGTCCATCCAATGGCAACTGGAGAATCACCTAATACTGAAGGTTCTTTTATGAGATGTCGAATATGATGAACTTTTCTAAGTAACGTATTAACGTATTTGCATTTGGTAACTTTCAAGATTTTCGGGGTATAGGAACCTAAAGTTTTTTTTTAATGTCAATAACGCTGATTTTGCTTAACTATAAACTGAAACTAAATAAGATATTAAAAAAGCCGCTTAAAGGGCGTTGTAGTCTCGTATCGCTTCTTCCAGATATTATGATAACTGAATTTCGCTATAAAAGTGGATTACGTTAGTTAATTATGCTGAGGAACACTGCCCATTGTTATCGACCATAGTTGATATCGATGCATTTAATGCTCATCCATAACTCGGTTTAGGTTTCATTTATGTAACCCTACAATGGCCTTAGTATACTTGGCAGAAAGCATCACAGTCCCAACTGCACTCAAGAGCCCTTCATAAATTATAACATGACTACTCAAGGAGCCACAACGCGTTGGACTCATACCACCAAGGGATTTCTATTGTCCCATAGAAATACAGGACAGTAAACTTCATACGCAATTTAATTATAGTAAAAGCACTCCAGGTAGCATAATGAAATGGCTAGGCGCTCGGATCAGAGTAAAGTACTCGTATATGAAGATGCTGAATACTCAACAATTTTACTGCTTTTCGTAAGTCAAATGTAAAATTACTCTTGAAACATCTGATGTTCCTTCACAGGGTAGTAACACTGCCGGCTAAACGTTTACAAAAAAATATATTTACAGCAACACAAAAATATTTCAAAATAGTTTTAAATGTTACAGCGATTATGCGTATCGAGTATGTATAAGTGTATGGAGTTGTGTCGGATAAGTTAAGGCATTGATGGTTGACGACGTTGACGAGCATTATAGCTGACTTGAAAATGTGGACTGTTTTAGGTGCCCAACGATTCTGCGACTAAATTCGAAGAACATTTATGTACTGTACTGTGCTGTTGTGGACTCAAAAATACGTACTAAGGCCATATAAAGAAAATTTTCTTTTTGTTGTTAATTTGCTTTTTGAGAATAAATTAGTGTGAAGTAAATACGGAAGACTGAATTTTCTACCGAACAACGACGAGCCATCCGGTATGACTCATTGATAGTAGATGAAATTAGAAGCAACATTATTCGGTGAACGATTTTTTTTGTATTATTAGCCATGATACGTATATTATTACTATATATAGTTATTACGAGTTATGAGAGAATTATCAATCAGTGTAAATTTACGACCATTGTTCTCTTGCTGCTGGTACAGATATCACTACCAAAGATTGACGTAATACATTTTTCAGTTCGACTATTCAATTCGTGAACTACGACAGACACACGTATCACTGTAATGTAATAATGTTGTTTCGTTTGTATTGTGCCCAAAAAAGGCAATGTGTAATGACAACAGTAATTCAAAAAATATTTTGGGCCACTTTCATCATACAAAACTCTTTTTTAACGTCTATGGCCTCTGACTTGCAAAGTGATATAGACATGATAATTCAAAGAAAAAACAAGGAGTGTGCAGAGAACTTGCTTGGGAATTCCAAGGACAAAATTAAAGATATTATCAAAAAAGAGGACTATCATGCTATTATGGACATGAAGAATAAATTAAAGGACTTTTTTGAATTTCCGTTTAAATATTTCAAGAATATGTTTAATAAGCTTTTTTGTAGTAATACGAGCAGCTAAAAGATCTCCGTGAATTAGACTATGTACGTGTAGTGTCAAGTGCAAAAGGAAATATCAGTGACCACATCCATATTGACAAGAATACAAGTTCTACAAAGGTAACGGCCAATTCAAATTTATATTACGTCCCCAAGTTTACTCACACATTGTCTTGAAGACCGCAATGTCATTTTCGCTTTTAAATGATATATTTTTTATTCTACAGAAATAAACATTTTGTGATATCTTTTCAATTAATTACCTAGTTAATTGAAAAAATATTTTAATATTTACTAGCCATCAGCAAGACAAGATTATAATATTGTTCCAGCTAAAAAGAACTAAGGTCCGTTCATTATACCCCCGTGGTGTATGCTCCCGATTTGAGGTAGGTAGGTAGGTACGATAAATGTAATTCCAAGCTATTTTTTAACAAAATGTACTGGCAGACACAAAAATGCTTTAACAAAAAAGAATATAATAACATGAACTTAATATTAAACACGTTTTTGGTACACTTGATCAAATAAGTACAAGTCACAATTATTTAAATTCTTTATTCATACAGTAACAACAAGACAATATCGAAATAATTGTTCAAATCAAAATAAGTGTTCTTTTTAATATTCATAATCAACGAATAATTCAAATAAACATACCTAAGCATATACTATACCTACATATCAGTTTTAACAAAATTATATCTGTCACAAAAATAATTATTACGAAATTAGAGAAAAAATTTGCTTTTCAAACTAACAATCGTTGAACATGCCAAATCGTCTTCGTTTTAATTAAAGTACCTAAATGTCACTTTTTGCTTAATTACAACAAATGGACGGATTTTTTTCCAAAAACGGGATTTAGTCTGGTAAGAGTTATACAATGAGAAGTGCAAACAACTCTTCGTTGCAGCCGTGCAGTGCTAATTTTAGCAACATAATAAATATTGATTAATAATCATCATTTCAGTTAAGGTCTTTCGTCATTATTTTACCAACACGAGTTTATGAATAATTAGCATTTTAGTAGGTAGATAATATTTTACCAATACAAGTTTATTAACTATAATAATTACTTAAGTCATTATTGTACCACTTAAACACATATTATTTTAAATAAATTATTAAATCCAAAAACATTTTAGTTGTTAACAGTACTTAATGCAAATAGACTAGATATTTGACAACAAAATCGGGGGCATACACTACCGGGGTTTAACTTAGATATAGAAAAAAGGGGAGATATGTAAGCTCGGGTGCCGATGTCGCCACTTTTTAGCTTGTGCCGCAATTCAAACTTTACGCTCTATTATTTACTACCATAACCATTGACTTACAATTATATGGACGTCGGGTCCGCGTTAAAAAGTGTCCGCACTTGTAAGGCGCTAAAATCGTATACAGAGCGCGACACTCCGCTTTAGTCTTCATTTGTTCTACTGACAGCGCGATACTGCGATGACATTACAATTTAAATTTCGAATAGGTTGACTTGGGACATTTTTTTTCGTGGTTTTTGTATTAGACGTCGTCCATTTATTTGTAAGACAATGACCATAACTTAAAGATTTTGATTGGGTAGGGCTTAAAACGTGAAAACGACGTAAAACTATTTCAAAATTTAACAAATTTGTACTTACAGTCAATATTACAATGTTTAAGTATTTTAATATTTAAGTTTTTTTTGTTACTGGTTCAGCCATTCAGCAATAGGTGGCGTTTTAGTAAAAATACTACTAGCATATAATAGCCAGCTATTACACGTTAGGTAGCGCTGAAACTCATTTTTCGTTACACTAAGAACTCACGGAGCGGTTTTCACCCGCGTCTGCCCCGGGACTGCGGCATTTGTAGAATGTAACAATTAAGTATGTAAATTTAGTAGCACATTTTCCGTCGCGTTTTACGCGTGTAGTGGTGACGGTTGTTCGCGGTTGCCGCGGCAGGGTACTAGTAGAACCGCGCAGGACGCGATGACTTGCGCGCTTGGCGGCCGTCATCGCCCGCACTCTTTGGCGGTCGGTTCAGGCGCAATGTGGTGCAGGCGCACGCAGGGTGAGTTTTCTATTAACCGCGCGATTTGCAATTAATTTCCACTAACTTCGCAGTTTCGTGCCCGTAACCGCGGCAGCTACGTGCCCGCACAAACTTGCAGGGTCGTCGTGAGTATTGAAATAAAACCGCTGTCTAGCAGCACCGGCGGGCGCGGATGGAAACCGCTCCGTGAATTGTTAACCTTATTAACCTTAGACTGAGGCTACTCAACGAGTGATGTGGTCCTACCTAATCGATAGTTGGAAACCATGTGGCTGTTTTTAATATTAAAAAAATATTCCATTTTTCGTACTATATCTACACTGGTACTGGTGAATTATTAAATTAATATAAATTATTTTTTTTTTAATGGCGGCCACTAGGCTTGCATCAGTGTCAGTTTTATAAGAATAATATAAAAAATATGGCGACTGTCGCCAGTGTCAATTTTCCATTACACGTTACCGCGGGTTGGTGAAGCTGTCACTGTTAAGAGTAAACTCGAACCATCAACGAATTAAATAAATTAAATTATGTTGTTTTTTTATGAAAGATTTATGTAATTTTCTATAATTGTTTCTAATTTATTTTGCATGCACAACTAAAATAAAGCCGATTTTATTTTATTTATTTTTTAAATGCATTTGCAAAGGAAATTGAAACAAAGTCAGAAATAGTAATAAGAAAACCAATATTTCAATTTCCTCAGCTATTGAAGCTGGAGAAAAAACCAACCTTTTATTTTGAACTCATTGGAAAAACTTAAAAATTAAAAGTACTCTACGCTTAATCTACGAATATAATGGAATTTAAATATCTTAAACGTATAAATTTTTCTTCAAGCAAAAGCAACATCCAAATTGACATGAAATTGAAACGGTTGTCCGAAATATGAGTTGTGTTAAAGTTAATGCGCAATACAATGTTTAGTAATAATAATAATAATAAGGCGAGAGTTTAAAATAAACATAATAATAATAATAATAATAATAATAAAATAAAAGAAATCAATTTAACGTGAATGCTTTTCGCTTCGATATTTTAGGGACTTTAATTACAAAAATCATAGTAATAAGTTCAAACATTTCAGTAAAAATTTATTGTCGATAAACATCAGTCAACGTAAATGAACATCACTATATTTGAATCTAGAAATTTCTATAGAGACAAAACGAAAACATTGAATAATAATAGAAATAGTAACTAAAAATCCAAATAGCCGGTGGAGTGTTCTCACTGGTTTTAAAATTTTTGTTTTCACTCCAATTTTTACAAGGTGTATCGCTACAACTTGGCATTTTCACGTTTTACGAGAGATCTTGTATGTACAACGATCGCCATGTCACCATGGCGATGTTTGTAGGCGTGTCACCTCGATGTGGTCATTTTGACCATATCGAGGCGACACGAACCACGCCTCCATACCATATCTCCCCTTTTTTTCGATATCTATGGGTTTAACAAACCGGGGACATAACGAACGGAACCAAAAACTATGATTGTTAAATTAAGTTATGGATAATATAACATATATAACAGGGAAAACTATAGCTTGTAAGTCTTGTAACACAGGTTTCACGTGTCATATGGGGAGTGAGAGGACAAGCGGGTGATTTCCCGCGTGGCCGATTTATACCGCAGCGCTAAAGGACCGGCTACACAGTCATGCTTCACCGCATGAAAACTTGGGCAGTTTTACTTGCGTAAGCATTGTTGTTATGTAAGAGAAACCGGTACCTTTTACAAGTAGATGGCATATATCCCTATCCCTTATACAGAACACAACCAACACATACAGAAAACCGTACTTGGGTTACGCAAGCTTAAAGTCGGGAAATTAAGACTGTGTAGACGCGCCCCGCCAATTTCCGCGGCCTCGGCTGATGCATCCATGTTAAAATTTAATTCAGTTCGATTTCGCTAGAATTAATGTACAACAGACGGCTTCAATGCTGAATAGTAATTTCTGCTAGATAATCTTGTGATAGAAAATTATGAGAAAATACAATAAAAAAAGTATCACCATAAATAAATAAATAATCAATCACGTTTAATTTAACAAGGTAGGCTTATTCCTGGCTTGTTATATGAAACATGATAAACAATTTCCTATCTTCAAAATTATTATTTATGTTTTTAGTAGTTATTCGTTTTGTGAAAAGTTCGTCCAGAGAGGTATACTGCGTTCCGGGTTTGTAGGGTAAGAGTGAAATTAGAGAAACATGGGACTTGTCAGTTAATATTTCGGGGTCAGTAACCGAGTATTTATGTGGTCTGTGAGTACCCGTCAGATCTTTGCGATTTAAAACTCTGGATAGCACTACGACTGTTGTGGACAGATGTGTCGCTTATCACCAGGTGCACTACTTTTTAAAAAAAGTTATAAAAAAAAGTGCGCATTTGACCTCCATCTCACCTGGTGGAAAGTGACAATGAGGTCGAGATGTAGCATGCACACCTAGATAATGCCTATTCACTCTCGCTTTGAAAAGGTCCAAGTTATCACTTTCAGGGAACAAGTCTGCAGGCAGGACAATTCTACTTACTCCATAGCCGTTCGCCATACAAGTGGAAGCGAAACGCTTCGTACGAATCCTTGGAACATCTACCGCGATACTTTGTAATCTATAAATTTGGGCGTTCATGTTGTAACAGTTATGATTTTCCAAATGATTTTTTATTTTTTGCGTAAATATAGTCATTGTTGGTAAATCAAATACACTAACGCGTAGTTTTATAGTACATAATACGTATTATTGTTTATGTTAACGACTTATTTCGATTCGATATTTTTTGTCTGTTACTAGTTTATATTTACATATAAAGTTTTATGGATGTATGTCTTGCGATGACACTTTTCATTTCATTTATTCTAGTAGCTATCTATATGTACAAGTACAAAGATATTTACAGTCATCAAATTGACGACCACGCATAAATGTAAATATCGAATTTTAGAAGGATATTAAAATTTTATTCGATAAAACATTCTTCAGTTCTTTTCATTGGATATTTTAAAGTATTTGTGTTTTAATTTTTTAACCGACTTCAAAAAGGTTACATAATGTTTGGTTGTATGTATGTTTTATGTATGTTCACCTATTATATTATATATATTATATTATATTATATTATATTTCTCCGTCAATTGTTAACCAAGTTTGATAATTCGTTTTTTGTTTGAAAGGGTATGCTCTTGAGGTAGTCTCATTGTCTCCAAGTCAGAAACAGATGAAAGGATTCCAGGGAAATCCTCAAATTTTATAAACATGTACAGTGTGTTTGTTAGAAGCTATACAGTAAGTTTGTAATCTTGCTTTGGCTTTCACCGACTTCAAAAATAAGTGAATAGACAAATGTAAATATCTAAGTCAATATTTTTTTTTAAGTAAAATTCAAACCGGTCAGTAGGTAGCACATAGCAGTAATAATATTTTTTTTTAAATATAGGCAATAGGTTTGAACAAGAATTGTCACGTTGTAACTGTAACCATAAATATAGATAGATTGATTAATAAGTAATTATAATCGGGGCGGCCTCGGTACGATGCGCGTGGCCGAGCGTATTCGAGCATGTATTTAGAGCTAGGCTGCCGTCCACTAACTAAAACGTAGCAGTAGGCCGCTAGCGCTTTCGTGCCTTTGAAGTTATCAACCAGGGGCGGATACGAACAGCTCTTCCCACTGCGCGTTTGCGCGAAAGCACGACGCGCCGTAGGAAGCCACCTTTACGTTTCGCTGGCAGTCAGAATTTACTATATTTGTCTTGGTCTCATTTGAAAACTAGACCTTTTTGTCTTATAATGGCATCCAACTACAATATATCTTTACAATTGCAATTTAAGAAGCGGTATCTTTCGGGAAACCCTGCCAAACAATTTTGTTTCAACCACCTACAAGAACAGGTATCTGCGTACTAATTGTTAATGTAATCTTGTTAACACATTTCTGGAGTCATCTCACGGAAATACTTGGTTTCTGATTTCATTAGCTCCTTTAAATGTGTCTTGCTTATCCATATGTATGATTTCTCTAATAAAATTATTAATAATTCCGTGATGTTTTAACAGTCTATTGACTTAAATAATTATTGCACTTAAATAATTACTTATTTAAATTCATAACTTCTCTAAAGAACGATCCAAGGGCTAGGAATATTTTTGTTGACAAACTTTTCATCTATTTGTCTCAATTTTCCTTTCTTCCGTGATTTGTCAAGTTGATGCATCAAAACTTATATTTTTAATCCAAAATTTTGCCTCAAAAGTGCGGGAGGAAGTGTGAAAAATAGAGATTAAGACAGATATTACTGAAACAGAAAAACAGATAGAAGAGAAAAAAGAGAAAAGAAAAACAGATATTACTTAAATTATTTTACATTACATGCATACGGTATTCACTGATACGTAGTAAAAATAAAAAACACTATTGTCAACGATATCTATATAATTGTATATTTTTGTAACAATGTTGTGTAATGTCATTGTCTGTAGAAACAGAAGCTTTTTCTTTAAATTAAAAAATCGATCGTACTACAGACGCTGTTTCTAAATGTCCAAATTGTCGGTAATACTTAAAAGTTTACAAATTACAACATAGGTTACATTTTTAATTTTATGAGCATTCTATTAGAATGGCAATATTCTTACATTAATACTAAGTATTAATTTTAATCTTTTTCTGTATGAATATTATCTTTCAAATTTACTCGCTTCGGGAATTGTACGCATCCAATTGATCATACACCACGATCTATCTATATGACGTCCGTTTAAAATATTTAAAAAATCAATGAAGTATTTAACTATTAAAGTTTTCACATACGCGTCTAGTCGTCAAATGGACTTTATGATGTAGATGGTCGAAATAGTCCAAAATGATTCGTGTACATACACACGGTCAGTGCATCGGTTTTTTTAAGTGTCAAGAGATTATAAATTGTTAAATAAAGAGTATAGTGGAGCTATTGTATTATGATTGAAAAAAAAAACAGATATTTATTTTATATTATACCGCACTCGCCAATACGTAGTAAGAATTAAAAAAACTCCACAATTGTGTATTTTTATAACACACTCTGAATTATTTCACGTAGGTACAATGCGCCTTTTTTCGTACACCGATAAAAGTAATTTATTGCGAGTGCTAGAATTGCAAGCAGGCTGAGTGCAGTGCACCCCTTGTGTTATTCTTTCCTGTTTAATCTAAAGAAATAGTTGCCCTTCTAAATACTAGCCATAATTTATAAGTGACGCCGATCAGGTGTTCCCATATACTTGCAGGTAGGTACTCATAGATTGGGTAGGATTCAGCAGCTATTACTGTGATAGGATAAAGCGTTTCCTCAAAAAGCGAAATTGATACGAATCGTGAATATAATTCCAAATGAGTGCTGTCATAGCGGTGGTGAATATTTTAATGAATGATGTTTATTACATAGTATTTCCAACAATGGAGGACTGGTAAACTAACAGTCTCACCTGGAAGGACGGTAGCCATCTATGGTATACCGATGGTTCTAAGATGGTACCCAAAGCAGGCTGTGGTATACACGACGTGAGACCCAGGCTCAGCTACAAGCTCAACATGGGACGACACTCTTGTTCTACTTGTGCGGATTTGAACCTGAACAGAGGCTACGTTGACAAGTATATTTACATAAACTCAGACAGTCAAGCGGCTCTACATGTACTTGCCTCAGTCACCCAAGCATTGAAGATAGTAGAGAACTATGTAAATATACTGAATACTCTCGGGGAAAGTAATATATTGGTCATGCGCTGGGTTTCAGGCCACTCTGACAGAAGGCTGATGTTAGGGAAACCTTTATTGGACCCAAACCCTTCATAGGGATAGCATACAGCTTGGCAAAGTATACTCTGCTATATGAGAGTACACACCTCTCCAGAGAAGTGTGGCTACTGAACAAGGGTCTTGAGCCTTCAAAAGCCCTGATATCTGCCTACAGTAATAATGTAAGTAATTGTTCTCCTGCTAATGTCTGGAAGTTTCTCAGAACTCTTGGCTTAGGCAAATGTTCTGCTCAACCTGACTCCTACCCTTTTGCTCCTAACGACTTCAACTGCCATTTCTCGTCTGCTCCTTCTTTAGATCCCTTCATTAAAGCGAACACTATTCGACTTATTGCTTCCAGGCCCATTTCTTCTTCAGTTTCTTTCTCTTTTTCACCAGTTACAGCTGACGATTTGCGTAAAATAATTTTTTCTATTAAGTCTAAAGCCGTAGGATGTGACGAGGTGAGCAGAGTGATGATTGTCAGCATTGTTGATCAAATTCTCCCTGCTATTGTCCATATCATCAACTTCTCCTTGCAGTATGGTGATTTCCCTCGTGCCTGGCGTAAGGCATTTATTATACCTTTGCCAAAAATATCTTCTCGTATACAACTTAATAACTTTAGGCCTATCTCTATTCTTCCTTTCCTGTCTAAAGTTCTAGAATCTGTTGTTCATAAGCAAGTGTCTTCCTACACATTTTCTAACAACCTTCTAACCCCTTTCCAATCTGGGTTTCGCCCGGGACACGGCACAACAACTGCCCTACTCAAAGTTGTGGAAGACATTAGGCTGGGCATGGAGAAGCAGTTGGTCACTGCTATAGTTCTCGTCGACTTTTCCAACTCTTTTAACATGGTAGACCACGACATTCTGCTTGCCATCCTGAAGTCGCTTAACTTCTCCCCATTATCACTAGACTGGTTCTCGTCCTACCTTCGTGATCGTCAACAAGCTGTTCGCGTGGGTCCTAAAGTCTCCGATTGGCGTGATTTGGCAGCTGGTGTTCCGCAGGGTGGAATCTTGTCACCGCTTTTATTTTCACTTTTTATTAATTTTCTTTCTTTCTCACTTAGCTGCTCTTACCACTTTTATGCTGATGACTTGCAGATTTACGCGCAGGCATCTGCCGAGGACATTAATTCAGCGATTTCTGACATTAACAGCGATTTACAATGTGTTAGTGCGTGGTCAACTAATTTTGGGATATCTGTTAATCCTTTCAAGTGTCAAGCAATTATTTTAGGTGGATCTAAACAGATATCCAAGATTGACCATACTTCGCTTATTCAAGTAGTTTATGAGAACTCGTCTGTTCCATTCAGTTGTAGTGTAAAAAACCTTGGTCTTTACATTGACTCCTCACTAAGCTGGACCTTACAGGTGTCCGAGGTTAGTCGTAGGGTTACTTCTTCTTTACGTTTTCTAAACCGCTTTCGACATTTTCTTCCCATTAGTACTAAGACCCTGCTCGTCACCTCCCTTATATTCCCACTCATTGATTATGCTGATGTCTGTTATCCTGATCTCAATGAAAATCTATTAGACAAGTTGGACCGCCTGCTCAATAATGCTATTCGTTTCATTTTCTGCCTTCGGAAATTTGATCATGTTTCTTCTTTTAGGTCTCAACTTAAATGGCTCCCTATTCGTCAACGCAGACAGAAAAGAATTCTCTGTACGTTGTACTCCGTTCTTTTCAATCCCCACTATCCAGAATACTTGAAATGTAAATTTCAGTATCTCTGTGACTCTCATGACCTCCCACTTCGTTCCATGAATTCACTATCACTCACTGTACCTCTCTTTCATTCTGGCTTCATGTCAGATTCTTTTACTCTCCACTCGATACGGCTCTGGAACGCTCTACCGGACGCCATCAGACGGTCTCCTAATATATTCTCTTTTAAAAATAATGTTCATGAGCATCTTCTAAATTGTTTGTCACAGCAATAATCATCATCATATTCTGTTATTGTAAGTATTTTGTATATGTATAGTATATTTGTATGTATGTAAGTGTATGTATTATATTATTAAGTAAGGTATTAGGTTAGTTTGTTATATATATAATTATGAATTTGTTTCATTTATTTTAATATAACCGTAATATTCTGTTTATTTACCGCGTTCGTGAATTTCGTTTTTCTCAGAGGTTGACTGGTAGAGAATGCTTTTAGCATTAAGTCCGCCTTTTGTACCCTTTGTATTGTGGTCAATAAAGTTTAATAAATAAATAAATAAATAAATACAGTGCCAAAACTGTAGAGAAGCTCTATTAATGGACAGGAATGCTATGCTAACTATAGTCTTAACAGGGCATTGTGGTTTAAACAAGCATATGTCAAATATTGGGCAGAGAGAGAATAGAGAATGCAGATTCTGCCGCAAGGCGAATGAAACTACTGTTCATCTACTCACCCAATGCTACCCCCTAATGGGCGTACGAAGTTCCACACTGGGAAGGCACATGCCACAAACAGAGGACACTAAATCTGTCGGAACCAGGAAAGTCCTTCAGTTCTTCAAAGCTGTCGTCCTTGGCTCTGCACTGTAATTAGTGGTGATCACAATAGATCAGTTAATGGTCGCAGTGATGAGGGGATGCATAAGCCCTGAATGAAGCCATCCTAATAATTATAATAATAATAATAATAATAATAATAATAATAATAATAATAATAATAATAATAATAATAATAATAATAATAATAATAATAATAATAATAATAATAATAATAATAATAATAATAATAATAATAATAATAATAATAATAATAATAATAATAATAATAATAATAATAATAATAATAATAATAA
>NW_020653876.1:0-15590 GCF_003589595.1 Hyposmocoma kahamanoa
CCCCATAAGGCTAAGGAGCCTTATGGGGGCACTTCACCTCCCTTTGATGTTTTTCTGAATTTACTCAATATTCAAAAATACCCTTGTATTTTTGAATATTGAGTAAAGATTAGAGCAAATGGCACTAGCATGCGCGGAAGGTCACCAAAGCGATGGACCAAACTTTGATCCATCCATCTGAAATCAGTGAATACATTCCTTACTTCAGTGTTTAGAATTTTCATACAATAGATTCTCCCCATTCAGTGCTTACATCACAAACTCAGGACTTGGTCTTTTACATATACGTATAATATCAATAAATTCCGTGTACCCAGTACCAATATTGAAAATCAATATTCCTTCGTACTTAGCTGGTTCCATCTACTCGGAAAGTATAAGCCAATTTCCAATTTCTATAGGGATTATTAAGTGCTAAAGGAAAATTTTATAAGGAAAATATGAAAGGATCAAAATATCTATATTTGCAGTATTTTATATTATTCTTCTTATCGATGGCATTCACTATAATGCTATATTTTATTGAATACCATATTGTCTACCATGGAATTCATAATTATATTTTTTGTGAAAATATTCTACTAGTTTAGTGTTATTAAAAAAATGGGAAAAAAAGAAAATAAATCCTTCGAATTAAGTCGTTTAAATAAAAAACAAATATCGGCAACAAGCACATGAAGAAATTCGCGTGGTCTGCTGATTCGTTCCGTAGCTCAGTTGAGAAAGCTGTTAGTCTCGTTCTGGCAAACAGGCGCTGTTTCGTATCCAGCCGGATCGAAGGAATTTTTCTTTGTACCTAACACAAAGAAAAATTCCTGTTTGTATCAATAATACTATCTATATTTATTAACAATATTTTCGTATTTGCAATAGTTAGAGAGCAAAAGTATGTTATGTGTTTAAGAATTACGTTATTTGTGAAAGTAGTTAAAGGGATAATAACGAAGCGAAGTTACAAAAGTGATCCACCAGTCAGAGGATAAAGTTATTTCGAATTATTGTATATTAGTTTTGAATCAATTCTGTTCAGTAAAAATATTTTAAAAGATATATACATATCTTTTAAGATTTTTTTACTGTTTTTTTATTGATTTATTTATTAGCAACACTAATATTATGTTCACAAATACTTTTTACCTTATTTGACTCGGGTGTTCTACATTGCAAACACAACAATTATAAGTGTTGAAAGCAATCTCAAATCAACCTACTTGATCGTCGGCGCGCGTGACATTTGATACCTGTCACTTTTCTAATCAGTTGGTATTTTTTTATTGTTTACATTACGGGCGGCGATAAGACATGTATAATATAAACACTTGAAAGTCAAGAATCTATTAAGCTACTGTAAAAAGAATATATATATAGCGATAAGAGCATTTAAGTAGCTTTTGTTTAGACTACAGTTATGATTGTAATATGACGACTTTATTTGTTAATTTCTGAGTACACTGAACACTTCTGAGAAATTTTCATAGTATTTTACGCTTTAACTTCTAATAACTTTGTATATACTTACACTTTATTAAGAAACAAAACATATATAACGATGACAAGGATATAAATACCTATCGATTAACACTAGATTCATATGAAAATAATGTGTAACTATTTTTAAAATAAATTGATAACAGTCGCGGGTTGCGACGAAAATCGAGAAAATTTGCGAAAATGGCGTAAAAAAACTATAAGTCGCGAGGAAGAAAATTCACGATTGTATCACAACTCACAATGTAACGACCTAAAAAAGGTTTTAATACAACCTATATTGAATAAAGTTATGTTTTTGAGTGAAATTTTACTCCAAAAAGTATTTTAATAATGAATAAGTTTTTTTTCCAAAAAACAATCACTAGGTGCAATGACCTCCACTTTGATGACCTTTTTTTCCAATAAGATTGTGATTCCCATAAGATATCAAATGGTAAAGTTTTAACACCATCTGAAAAAGCACATCCTGACGATCATTTTGATAAGTAATAATTACAGAAATTAATTAATAATGTCATCTATCACAATTAAAGTCTTCATCAAACACTAAACGTCAACAATCCCACCAAAGTTTCTTTTTTCACATTTTTTTCTGTTACAGAGACGCATCATGAATATTTGTTTCTTTATATTAAAAATTTGGTGTTAATACATGTGGTAACACCAAAGTTATTTGTAAAACAGTTCACCAATCGGGTACTGTAATTTACTGGTAACTATAGTTACCAGTGACCTTTGACCAAAAGTGAACATTTTGACAGTTACTGATAGCTATAGCTGCCAATAACTGTTCAGTGGACAATCTTTCGTATATTAAAATTTTCGACAAATTAAAAACAAATTATCTAATTTAAATTAGATAGCAACAGAATGTACTGAGAAGTATCGTAGGACCCTATAATTAATTTACTTTTGAAGGGAATCGATATTATCACTAAATACATCTAAAACAGGACGGCTAATACTTCTTTCGTTGTAAGTGTTACACATTCGATAGGCGAGATATTAGTACAACAATAGGGATCATGCTTTGTTACGATGTAAATATCCATTTGTGGATTATATTTGCTATAATCACAATCAAGCTTTATTCGGTGCGTTCCCTGCGAATTCAACACGGAATTTTCTTCCTGTAGACATTTCTAAAAATAGGCAGCTCAAATAAAGTTGCTTGTCGTAACATATCTCGCCACGTTACTGAGTTTAACGCAATTTGTTTCCCTTAATTATAAATAAAAGTTACTCTATAAAGTTATATGGATTTTGTAAGCAATCAATGATGTCAAGCGGCGTCTGGCGCTTTACGAATGCTTATGCCGAGTTTCGTTAGTGATGGGCAATTGAAACAAGCGAATTTGACAACATTTTTCTATTAAGGCTAATAGAAAAATGTTGTTTTTTGTTTGACAACATAATCTAAGTCTATTGAAATCATTAACAATAACTTTAGCAATCTTTCTACGCGTTTGATGTCATTACATTGGTTATCATCAACACGATATCAGCAACTTGGATCAAAATACGTACACGTACGTACACGTATTTTGATCCAAGTAGTAGTGTAGTACTTATTTTTCACGCATACCTTAATATTCGCTACAAAAAGGGTTCTTTAATCTAACTTCAGTTTCGTAAGATAAAGCCGGCGCGACGATAAAATATTTCCATTCATCAACTCCGTTATATTACCAATAACACTTCAACATTAATCGGAAAGGCCTGTAATCATTCTATAGCCTCTGTTGTACTTGGAATTACACCCTTAATAGTTTCGAGCAGCTGCAATTGATGTGGTATAAAATTTGAGTAAGTAAATGGAATTATTATTATTATAATTAGGTATCTATCTGTTTCATTGTTTTGTTGGTGTTCAATATTTAGTCAGTGTTAATCTCACATTTTGTATTTGCTTTTTCCTGTACGAAGAGATATTGTATATGATATTTATGTGATATTTAGTAGCAATCTTTGATCTTAGACACAAGATAATGTTACGTTTCGTATTCGCGGATACGTTTGAAATCTGTCGCGCGACCTATATAAACCTTTTCAAAAAATCGCGCGTCATTTGCATTGCCGGGGACATAGATGATTATGATTTTGTTGAACAGAATGGACATTCCGAAAAGTAGATAAAAAGTAAAAAACAATTGAAAAAGGAATACCAATTTATTTTATTAAGTCAAATAGAGTTGTCTAGCTTGGTACAATGCTATTTCTTAGGTAATAAATAGATTTGTTTGTTGTGTCAAAGATTTCCACAACCGTCGTGTGTTCTTTCGCTATTAAATATAATTCTGCCCTCGGAACAAAATAAGGCACAACTGCTGTATAAAGTACACATAGTTGTGCCTTTTTTCGTTACGACCGCAGAATTGGTCTCCTAACAAACGAGTATCTATTTAACGACGATGAAATCGATGCTTAAGCAGATGCTTATATAGATATAGATCAACTTAAAAATGATTCCTTAATGATTAGTGCTAAGATATCAAAAAAGAATGTTGATATGTATGCTAAATATATATACAATTTGAAGACTCAATTCAAGGAACACGGTATAATATAGTTTTTCAAAAACTGAAGTAATCGAGGTGGTTCAAAAAAGGCACTCTTAAAAGCATTCATTAACGCGAATGTTTTCAATGAATTGAATTATCATGCTATGGCCTGACACGTACTTTTAATAATCTTACACATTTATTTAAGGGTATAGAAATAAGGGACGGATGTTTTGAACAGTTACTTTTTTTTACTTTTCTTTCTTTCTTTCTTTCTAACAGAAAATTAATTCTGCGTTAAAAAAATGTAAGAGTTAAGTTGATGTTTTTGGCTTGTTAATTTGCAATTTAATAGAAAAATATTTATTTTTTAATTCTGTGTTCTGTCATATTGTAAGAAATTATTGTACACTGCATGTGTAGCATAAAAACGTACGTTATAAATCTCGGGGTCGATTCAGAACCTTACGATAACTCAGTTGTCGACCGATTTCTTTTCATTTTTATTCACAACACCCGAATCAAACGTCAAACTGTCGTATTCGAAACCGAACGGAAATGAGTTCACACCCGTACGATTGCTCTAACTTTTCGGCCAGCAAAGGCTACAAACGTTATTCAGAACACAATTATCGAATGAAAGATGCCGAACGTCCTATTGTTTACAAAGCAAGAATGTAATATGAAATGTCTTATTATTTTAAATTAAGTCTGGATTTTCTTCAATTTTATTATGTTATTTTAATGCAAGACGTTAGTCTTGCATTCCTATATTTCAGGCCTTTAAAGTCTTAAAAATGTACATAAAAGGATTTTCATTTTTCTTATAATCTATATTCGCCGACTAATTTCGTTGTTGGATGACGATATCGTATCCGAATCCGAAACGAAAGATAACTCGTCATGTTCTGAATAGCTCGGAAAACGCCCTTTGATTCGAGAACGATATCCAATCGAACGATTCGGTTAAAATATCGAAGAGTTCTGAATCGGGGTCCTGTATAAATAAGACTTCCGCGTACAATACCGTCGCTCATCTGCCAAATTGATGACTTTACTGCCTACAATGTTCGTATAAACCTATAATCCATGACTGAAGTTCATGCGTCCTTATCGCACTCACTACATAAATAATTCACTCTGTTTTAAACTGTTTTAATTTATAATTAACATAAACAGAAAAATAAATAAAATATAGAAATAATGTAAATATTTTTGCTAAACAACGCGTAATATGTGATTATTTGTCTTTTATTTACTGTAACTTGGTAATTAATGAATTTTCTAAATAGGTACACATTATGGCATTTTTCTTGAAATTTGAATAAAATGACGCAATTTATAATGTTAGATTCGTCTTTTTTTGAGGAATACTGTTTGCGAGATCATACAGTTGTCTGATTTTCAAGTTTTCAAGATGCGGATCTTAACATATCTGCTTTTTTTACGTATAAGATTATTGGTAGCAATAAAGCTCCTTGTTCTACCACAAGGAGCTTTATTGCTATTGCTATTATTGTTCGTCCAGCGAAGTAGCCACCTTACTTTACTTACTTACTTACTTTTAACTGCCTCCGTGGCCGAACGGTTACCATGCCGGACTGCTACGCAGAGGTCCCAGGATCGATTCCCGGGCCGGGAGAAATATTTGTATGACCTACATTTATTTCTCTCGTGAGTTTGGGTGTAATTTGTGGTTGTCTACGTGTGTGTCCATGGCACCCGCGACACAGGGTTTCCCTAGTGCGGGGCTATGTTGATTGTGAGCGTTGTGAGCGTTACTTATTTCTGCCGCCAAGCAGTAATGTAAGCATTACTGCGTTCCAGCGTTCCAGTGTTGAAAGGTAAGGGTGCTGGTAAAATTACAGGCACATAGGACTTGTCAGACGCAGTGGCAGTACCTCTCAGATCTTTACGATTTAAAGCTGCAACTGCTATGTAAGTAGTGTCGCTTATCATCATGCGCACGATTTGTTCGTCCCGTGACTTGGTATCATAACAAGAAAAAGATATTGTACTCGAAATGTTTCCTTCTCATTGTTTTCGTTAAAATTTGCAACAGGACATAGAAGAAGAGGAGCTGTTAGTTTGGAATAAATCGAGTGTTTTAACCTAAAAACGTTAATTATGTTTGGAAATTAAATGGCCATCGTGGTCACTAGACGTACAATTAATGTCTTTCCATAACTGCTCAAAAGTGTAATACCAAATACCGTAGTGCCTATGCAATAATATAGGTACTTACTAGATCTTATTCGAAGCGCAGCGAGCGAAGCAAGCTACACTTTATTGGCATTCACTTAAATTGCACAATTTACGACCGAATTGCATAAAATTTGAAATCAGGATACCAAATACAATTCTAACCAAATTTTAAATTTCGATCTATGTCTTAATATAATATACAATTAAGGTCAAAGGTTGCCATGTTAAGCGTTTGGGAAAATAATTTAATTCTAAGTTTTCCGCATGCAAATGTACAGAACTGTGAGAAAAAAAGATAAAAAAAGACTGTTGCGCTTTGGTAGGGAATCGACATTTCGCCTAGTCGATAGGGCTGTAGTTTTATTACCAAAGTACATTTCGCTAAGTCTTGCACCTCCATGTTTAAATTACTTGACATTTTTACGCTATGCATTTCATTGACGGTTTAAAATAAAATTGTAGGTAAATGATAAATTATACGTAAATGTAATTTAAAATCATTCATGTATATTGAATGTGATAAAATGTCGCACTGGCCATTTTCATTGTAACTGTGTTTATAAAAAGGTATTTTGCGAGAAACTATATTCATCTCTTTTACAAAATTGAATCAACAAATGATTACCTGTTTACTTTTCTGTAGCTAAAATTTAAATTCATTTGCAATACTTTGAACCGAATACACTACTAAAGTGGACGCGAGTGTAAATCTTCACCACAATAATATCAGTGTATAACATCAGTTCTATTTAAACCCTTCCCATGTCCTTGCAAGCGTTGACGGCGCAGGATCTGTCGCCAGAGCGGCTGAGAATTGCAAAAGGTTCTAATACGCCAACCTTGCTCAGTGCTATAGCTTTGTGCCTTTTGCAGAAACTCTGGGTCCCTGGGGGCCACAGGCGAAAACTTCTAGCAAATGAACTGTTGGATCTCCTCGTAAATGCCTCCGGTGACCAATATGGAATAACCTGTCAGTTATTTCCGTCAAAGAATAAGTTTATTATCATATTATATCGAGATTTACTGCAATTTTAAGAAGTGTAATTAGAATGTAAGAAATTGTACTTAATGACCATGTTTTTAGTTACCACAGAATGTACTTTATTTATAACTACGGTATTTCATAAAGTTGTTATGTTTATTAAAACCTATTTATGACAGTCTTCACGTAATTCCGACTGGTGTCATAAGTTGTGATATTGTAACATAATTTAAAACTCACAGTAAGTAGAAAATTGAAGTTAAAAGAAATTGGAAATAATTTTGTCTGCTAAATGATTATAAAATACATTTTTTTATCCTACTCTTCAAGTTGTCGTTTCAATTTACGATTGCTCTATCTCTTTTAAAAACTGAATATTGGTCTGACGTACGAGTATTGATCTAAGATAATATTGTATATAATAATTTGACACTATTATGATAAACTGGCATGTATGATGGTAGTGGAGGAGGCCAAAGAGGTTTGTCAGGAGCGTATCAGTAGCAAATCTGGTCTCTGCTACCTCCGGCGGGAGACAGGCGTGATGATGTCTAGGTATGATACCACTAATACAGTATGAGTGCCCACTGTGTGTACGCTCACTCGCTCAGTATCCCATTTAAGGCAATTATTTCCACAAAGACTAAACTGGTTGTATTATTAATTACTCTATGGCATTAATATTATTTTGAAATTGAGGCTTATTAGATACGCTGCCATGATGTTACAAATTTAATATGATTTGAAAATGAAAACGAAACTTAGGTTCATTTTTTATGATGATTTGGGCAAAACGAGGTGAGGCGCGAGCACAAATCGATCTTAATAAGACGGCGACAAGTTCAGAATGCTAGCTTTAGGATACAAATACATATTCAAAATTGTTTCAACAACACCCACTATTTATATATATAAATTCCTAGAATAATAAATATCAATGTCATATCTGTGATACATTAGGTACCTCATAATAACCCAAAAATAATTAATTATTGTGCCTCATTCCAAAGAAAATTAAAACTCTTTGATTTTTTAACTCTATAATTTTTAGAGCTAGACGTCTAGTTAAACTAAAATTTCAATAATCATTACGTTTAATTATAAATTTATTTTGAAGGAAGCTTTGAGGCCGCCTTTTCCCATTTTCCTTTGAACCACTCGGTTAACAAGACTGCATTATACATTTATGACTAAGTTTATATTGTTTTCCCTTAGTAACTTTGGGTTTCTTATTCCTAAATAATTTTTTTGTCTTAAGCTATTGCTAGTGCAACTAAAGATATACTTACGTCAAAGGAAAGTCGTTGGAAGTGTTGGTAGATTTACGCTCGTGGACGGATTTTCGAGAGCGGCCCCGAGCCGCGGCTATGATGTAGGCCCACATGGTTGTGGTGGTAGTGTACTCTCCACATGAGGCTGAGCTGCCGAGTTTAAAATATTTGTTTTTAATTTGAAAAGAGATCACAGCACAAGGAAAAAAATATTACATAAATTTTTAATATCGAGTTCTTAGGTTTTCGCGATTGTTACACCTAGGAAATGAAACTATTTTTCCGGATTTAAATCGCGTATATTTGTTTTTTCAAACAAACCGACGTTTCGGGCCCTTTACAGGTCCCATGGCCACGGTTGACTGAAACGTCGGTTTGTTTGAAAAAACAAATATACGCGATTTAAATCCGGAAAAATAGTTTCATTTCCTAAATTTTTAATGTTCGATTTTTTAAAGCTGTCATTGTTTTGATTTGTGCGTTGTAATAATTGTATATCACAACTGCCAAATCTATTAGTCCCCGGCTTTGGGCGACACCTTTCTTATGTTCTACTCTTAAAAAAAATTAAAAGGATTTTTTTGAATTTTCAGGAGAATATTAGAAAAATACAACACGTCGTTATACACTTATTTACCACTGGTCCTTGTTGTGCCTTTGAAGAGCTTTTGATTGGTATGATTATATAGTATTATGTTACCGGTCACCATTAAGAGCTAAAGTATCGAAGAAGATTTACACGTGACTTGTCATATAACTTTTACTTAATACGACATGTTTTTCTACATTCAACTCGTAACCGATTCCCCAGTGACCCGAGGAAGGAAGCTTCATTATCAGAAAAGCATGTGCTAGCTACCTATTTTATTTTTCTTATTCGTATATAAACAAAGAAGACAAGTAATTAACTACATATCACGTTACATGACTTTCCGTGGAAAGCTTGGCTAAACTTGGTTAAAAGTTAGTATTTTGTAACTTGAATATCATTAGTCTAATCATGAAATGTTTTGAAGGATGCAGACTGTTGAAGGTTTATGTATACGAGCTGAAATGGGACAACATACATATACCTACAACACTTTAAAATTCAAATCTAGCCGAATTGTCCACTGTAAGATTCATAGGTATAGTTTGCTTATGGCTTACCAGAACAAGATGTCGTCTGAAGCTGGTAAATGTAGTCGGTTGCCGGGTGTCGTCAAATAGCGCTGTATAAGAATGTCCAGGGAAAGAGTCTTGTCATAAGCTTATGAACCATTCATCTTGTAATGTTGAATTTTTGAAAACTCTCTATACGTGGAATAGAATTTGGTATGATTTCTTATCTTAATCAAAGGTGGGTTGGTTTTTAAAGGGGGTCATAGAACATTCTTCATGCTATATTTATTTATTGAAAATCAAGATGATTTTCATTTTCATTCATTTGTTTGTTGTTATTAACACAGATCAAACAACACAAAAAAAGTCCTTCGATGTCTCTGTCGTAACCAACTGGGCTACAGTTTGAGTCAGCACAATTTACGAATTCCTCTGTGCATTTGTTACAGATAGTTTGGGTTTAAATTTCTCTCTTGTCGTCAGCGTTACATATGAGAAACTTTTTACTATAGGTACTATTTTTTATTTATTTAATCATATATACATATATTGCGCAGTAAAACACAGAAACACATTTAGTAACAAGGAAAGCACAAACAAAAGGCACTGCTTATTTCTGACAGAAATTTCTACCTGCAGACCTAACTAAAGGACAGGACACAATAATTACAATGACGGGTTTACGTGGACAACAAAACAAAAATTATGTATTAAAAAAAACAATATCAAAAACGTTAAATTATTAAATATTTCGTACTTATAATACCTATAAAAAGTATGGGACTCGATAATTAGTGCTGAGAATTGCGAAAGATTTACTATCGTCAACAGTAATGGGAAGTGCGTTGCGAAAGATTTACTATCATCAACAGTAATGGGAAGTGCGTTCCAAAGTCTGACCGCATGAACAGTGAAGGAGTGAGAATGAAAACTGGAATTGCAGGATAGAAAAGATAAGTGGGACCTAACGAGAAAGCGACAGGGCTTATCCTGGAGCCTGAGAAAGCTGAAACGTTCTTTCAGATATTTTTTTGTCATAACAGACATTGGCTCGAGTTCAGTCAGGTGGAAGGAATTTTTCCTTGCGTTGTTCGACCTTTATATCAATAATAATTCTTTACGCTTTCAAAAACTCTGACTCCTCTTCCAACATAAGATTTTATAACTTCACACACGGGACTGTGAGATAACTCAAGATAAGGTTCAGTGTCTACAAAGGTACCACACATGTATAGCAATTGCATGCGTTGTCCATCGTTGGACATGCTTAAAAGCGCTAACTGGACGGCGTCTAATACTCCAAATAGATTTGTCTAGAAAGATTTCATTCAGCTCCGCACAAATTACTCATAATAACTACTCCTAACGCCACACCTTTTTTTATCACACCTTTTCCGCTAAATAAGTCATTTGTATATGCCTTGGCTATATTAATGTCACATGTGAACATACGTCAGAAGTGCTTTTATCGCGGGTGAATCTTAAAAAGAATACGAACTACATGAAACAAACTCATTCAAAAGTGCTTTTATCACGTGTAAATCATAATAATAATATAAAGAAATACATGAAACAAATTATGCTTACGTGAAGTATTGTTAGTCCTCTGTTTAAGCATAAAAAATATCGACTAATTTTGTTCGCAGAATCATAAAACCTCTCTCCTGAAAAGCTATTTTGCGGACGTGACCTTATTACACGGTGCAAAATATTAATAAGTTATATAATTTACATATATTGCATCTCTTATACAGTGATTAATACTTTTATAAATTAATTGTTTTCAATGATGAAATGATTTGATACCTACTGAGATTTTATAACTTTTCTATTTAAACATAAAAAAGTTATCGAAATAATTATCGTTCGTGGAATCTTAACACTTTTCCCGAAAAGTTGTTATTTCGTTGATGTGGCTTTATTACACCAAGTGTAAAATGCTGTATTAGGTATCTTGGTTGTATCTTATTTAGCATTTTTGCCTTATACATTACTATGTGTTTATGTTACACAGCTTTTCGCACTTCCACCTTATGCAACGTGCTAGAAATGCGAAGTTCCATCACGAGTAGATAGTCCGATTGATTTATTAACAACCGTACCGATAAGAATCCACTTGATATTTTGTGAGCCTGATTGATAAAATCGTCAAAGTACCTACTGACAATTATTGGCATTGATTTTCATTTTTATTGTCATTCAATTCGCGAAGGCGCTCTTTCATTTAGCGAATTAACGTTTCTGTAAACTTTTATTAGTTAATTTGACTTTCACATTTCTGTGAAAATGTCAAAGCAGAATGGATCTATGATTTTACGTTCTGATTTTAAAAATACGTAAAAGAAAAGACCGGACAACATCAGCAGGCAATTATGTACGGCAGTATACTTAAATCTAAAGATTCTAAGGATGTCATGAATGTTAAGCAGCTTTTAAGTGAACCTTAACACGCGGTTTCATTTTAATGCGACGCTTATCGGTCTTGCAAAAGACGTGCTTTTCTAAATTGACACAGTTTTCAATTTAAAGTTTATAAATCCTGGCCTCGGTTTTTGGTTCGTTTTTTTAGCATTATTGTAACTATATTCTGCCTTTAAAACGTCAACAGCCAATAAGTTTTAAAATAACTTATTCAGAAGCGTTAAAAAGCAAAAAATGTTTACTACTCTATGTACCGATACCATTTTTTTTAAATTTTTAGAATATGATCACTGATAAATTGTAATGACTCTTCATTACACGATTAGATATACTTATATAAGGTTAATCAGCATTAGATTATGGTTATTTAAGCGTGAATACAAAAAACATCTTTTGTCTGAGCAGATATGTCTCGCTATATAGATATTTCCCTATCGATGGGTTTGATACCTGTAAATCTGAATTTCCGTACCTATATATATTCATATTTGGTGTCTATTGTTGTAATTTAATATTATGTTTGTAAACTTACATTATTATTTACATTGCTTATATACATTACTTAGGGTCAAGTGGTTGACAGTGGGTCTCTTTTTTTGGCCGTCGATTACTCGGAAACTATCAGTCGTAATTACTTGAAAATTGGTTGATGTATAGTGTACCGGAATATCAGTAATTTTAGTATCCATCATTTAAATAAACAGCGGAAAGCGCTATTTAAATAAAAATTAATTGGTCCACTTTGTACAAGGGTGTATGCAGACTGGATCACCCCATGGTCTACAGTAGATCATAGAGTTGTTCAGAGGAAATGAAATACATTTCATACTCGAATCAATGTATTATATTAACGATAAACAAAAACAAAACAATCTGCTGTTTTTCCCCTCGTAACGTATAAGCCCCAGAACAAACAAAATTTAAATATATTATTCCCATTACGCCATGCCTACATAATTATTAGTTTTTCTTTTTAATTTGTGTTTATTATTAATTATATCACTGAATAATATCGCTCTAAGCAAATGTAAAGAAGCAATGACTTCTCCATAATTGTAATAAAAATAACAAGTGTAAACTAACGAATTCGTAATTTTTGTTAAGGCGCCGTTTTAATAAAATATCTTATAATTAGAGATAATAAAGGTAAAGGAAATCTGATAAGTTATTGTTATTATTATTGGTGCTGTGCTTACTAAACATCTTAATATTAGAGATAAAGGAACTTCTATGTCAGTCAGTAGCAACAGCCACTGCTAATCTAATTTATAATATAATATAATATAATATAATATAATAATTTATTTATTGGAAGTAATAAAAACTCATTTTTGTTAGTATACACACTCTTATTAACTAATATTAGTATACACAAAACACACAAAAACAATAAAATATTATACATAGTAGACACTGCTGGAAATATGTTTTTCACAACAGTGTCTCAAGTACGGACATTGGTTTCTATCCGCTATCAGCTTAAGGATAGGGTTGGGGCTGGCCCGCACCCGGCACACCAGAGATGCGCTTCGTTTGCGGATGCTTGTATAAAAACAATCGACGCGCGCTTCAGCGAACATCCCTGATGCGCTACAGAAGCGGGGCAGCCCCACCAGCACCCGGAACGCGTCATTATATTGGACTCGGAGGGACCCATAGGTCCTCTGCGTGTAGTGCCTCCATAAGCTGCATGTATATAGAGATGTACAGTATGCTCTGAATAATGTTATTTTAACATCCTTCGTACAGCGCGCGAATTTACGGGAAATCATGTTAGCCCTTATGGACAGGGCCATCCGTTCCCGCTCGATGTCCATATTGTCCTTTAGGTCAGCCGTTACAATATGTCCTAAATATTTAAAACTCCTCACCCTTTAGAGTGGAATACTATTCAGACTGATGGGAGGCACTTCAGACACTTTGTAACAGCTGGGTTCGAACACCATGTATTGGCTTTTTTTAACATTGTATTTAAGCCCATGTTGAACGGCGTACTCCTCACACACAGCCAGTAATTTACGTAAGCCACAAGCCGATGCACTGAGCAAAACGATGTCATCAGCATAACTTATATTGTTTACACTCACTGAGTCGATGTGACATCCTACATGCATTTTGCCCAACACATCGAGAAGCCCATTTACGTACACGTTGAAGAGCGTTGGCGAGGTCAACCCTCCTTGTCTCACCCCGCACTCCAACGTATACTGATCCGACATAGTACCCGACCATCTAACGCTGTTGACCTGGTTTCCATACCAGTATCTGAGTATACGTATGGTTTCTGGAGGTAGTTTTATGGCTTCCAACTTCTTCCATAAAACTTTATAGGACACCAGGTCAAAAGCCCTAGATAAATCTAAGAAGCTAGCGTAAACCGGTGTCTTTCTATCTACGTAATATTTGACAGTATGCTTAAGACACAGTATCGCGCTCTCAGTTGATAACCCTGGTCTAAAGCCGAATTGGTTGTGATTGAGACACACATGTTTGTTTAACTGTGCATTAAGCATACTATCAAACACTTTCGCAACAATAGTCGCGAGGGAGATTGGTCTATAATTACTGGAGTTGTACAAATCCCCAGCTTTATTTTTGACTACAGGGATAACAATAGTTTTCATAAAACTCCCAGGCAAATAACAGTGTCTTACACACAGCGTGTAGAGCATTGCCAATACTCTAGAGATATGAAGACCCGCGTACTGAAGATGCTCAATGCTGAGACCATCGTGCCCAGGGGATTTCCCACGAGAAATCAATTTAATGGCCTCGGCTACATCCTTGGCAGTGTATCTAGGAGCAATTTGTTTATCGTTGGTCTCAGCATCGTCCAACCACTCTCGCGATGGTCCTAAAGGAGACTTTTCAAGAAAGTTATCCTTAAAGAGATTAGCAATGTCTTTCAAATTACTTTTCCCGTCAACGCTTATAGGGCAGCCAGATCGAAATTTTGTGCTATTTGCAGCCTTCCAGAACGAACGAAAATCCTTTTTGGAATGATGTGAGGCTATTATATCCATTTTAATTTGAGTTTGATGATCTTGGCACCATTTAAGGCGAGATCTGAAAATTTTTCGAGTTTTACACATTTCATCAAATATACTGCCACATTTAGGTCTACCATAAAGCGTCCATTCTTGAAACTTCTGCCCAGCCGCCCTATGAGCGTCCTTGACGTGCTTGTTCCACCCTGCTACCTGATTACCAGATTTACGCTTTCTTCTCTCACAAGTAACGGTTGCGGCTGTGCAGAGGACAGACACAATATTTTTATACAAAGAATCAATTACATTCCTATGCTTGATTTCGCCACAGTACTTATCAGCACAGTGGCTTAATTCCATGGGAAAGTCAATACATCTTAACCTTTTATGACATTCTTCAGTATAATGAGCTATCTGGTCCGGCCCCCTCTCCCCCCACACTATGTGTTTATTTGGCAATTACTTTCAGTTTTATTGTTAAGGAAAATAGCGTAATTGATATTTTTCAGAGAAAAAACACCTTTAAGGTGCTAATATATCGAAAGTTACAAAAATGCAAATGCATTAGTTATGACAAGCAGGATAGCTTTGTAATGTGAGCATACGGGTTTAACAATTGGTTATAGGTTTT